>NC_135232.1:47833432-48025932 GCF_051348905.1 Ranitomeya variabilis | reverse complement strand
GCCCTCAGCTGCCTCAAGTACATACTGCGGTACTCTGATGTCAGGTAGAACCTGGAAACAGCTCCAACTTTGAGGCTGAAGCCTTTTGTGCCCCCTGGTGTCTGGGTGTCTTTGTTGATTGTCTCTTCAATGGTCTGGTCCACAGGAATTCGTCCAAAAGGATTCTTGCTACCGATCTGGACCGAAAAGCCACCTTGCATGAAGTATTCATGGACCTCTGGGTGTTCTATGGGCAGCCGAGACATTGTGGCATAGTAATAGGTTAGGTATCGGGCATAGTTGACCTTGTCATAGGCAAAACACCATGGTATCATCTGTCGGATTGCTCCTAGGTGAAGCATCCAGTTGCCTTCTCTTGAAGCTCGAACCAGGGCCAGCATGGTCTCGACCATGTCCAAGTATGACATCCAGAATGCTGAGAGTTGTTCATTTCTGAGGGTCTCAAGATAAACTTGAAAGAGCTTCAGGGTAAGTGTGCAAGATTCATTATCCAAGAGCTTTTCGAAGGATCCCTGCGACACACTGATGCGAAAGTTTGTGATGTTCTTCAGTGTTTCATCCAGATGGTGAAGGTCCCTTGCATGGTTTTCTTCTAGCCATGGAAGGAAGTTTTTCCATGCAAGCCTCATAAGTGCTTCATAGACCAGCTTGTGTAGTCTCACTGCTCTGTTGTACCTCCGGCCGTCCATCACTCCAGACACTGATCCTTCAGCGATTACACCGGATTCAACACACAGATCTCTAAGGCCTGCATCCTGAAATCTGTTCCCTATGATAGAGAGGAGATTACAGATTGTGTGGAAGCCTAAAATGACACCTTCATGTAAAAAATGCACTTTTTCCATTTTCTCAACCAAGTGTTTCCAACTACTGTGAAACACTGGTTGGGTCAAAGTGGTCACTATACCCCCTAAAAGATTCCTTGGGGGTGTAGTTTCCAAAATAGGGTCACTTTTTGGGGTTTCCACTGTGGGGGTACCTCAGGCAGCCTTCAAATGTGACATGGCCCCCTAGATTTCTTCCAGTGAATCCGCCACCCAAAAACCACATAGCGCTCCTTCCGTGTTGAGCTGTGCTGTGTGCCCATACTTTAGTTTACGAGTACATGTGGGGTGTTTCTATAAACTGCAGAATTAGGGTAACCAAGTTTGGGTTTGCCGTTAACCCTTGCTAGGTTGCAGGTAAAATTGGATTACAATGTAATATCTGGAAAAAAAATGAAATTTTGAAATTTCGCCTTCATTCTGCTAAAATTCCTGTGGAACACCTAAAGGGTTAACAGTTTTTAAAAATGAGTTTTGAACAGCTTGAGGGGTGTAGTTTGCAAAATGGGGTAATTTATGGGTGGTTTCTGTTATGTAAGCCCCTTAAAGTGACTTCAGAAGTGACTTGGTCCTTTGAAAAGTGGGTTTTGCTGTAAATGTGAAAAATTGCGCATAAAACTATAAGCCCTATTACGTCGTAAAACAATAAGGTTTCATTTTCAAAATGATGCCAATATGAAGTAAACATGTGGGGAGTGTAAATTAATAACTATTATGGGGGGTATCAGTATTTTTGTAAAAAGCAGAGAATTTCAAAGTTAAAAAATTGCCGATTTTTCCAAAATTTCCGAATATTTAGCATTTTTTTATATAGAAAGGTAAAATATATTGACTCCCATTTAGCACTGACGTGAAGTACAATATGTCACGAGAAAACAATCTCAGAATGGCTTGGATAGGTGAAAGCGTTCCAAAGTTATTAGCCCATGAAGTGGCACAGGTCAGATTGGCTTAGGCACTTGGGTACAAATAGGCCTAGGGCTGAAGGGGTTAATAAGCTACGTATATGTAAGGGCTATCATATCAAAAAATAAACTACAGACATGCATCTACCTAAAAATACCAAAGAAAATTAGTCACTCCGGGTGGTACCGATATCTGGCCCGGCTCATGGACTACGAGCAGAGTGGCCGGACTTGTCTCCGTTCTCCCAGTCCAGCAGTGGGAGGGAGCTGTGCCCCCCAGTGACAGGCTGGTGGCGGCCCCCATTGCTGGTGATAGGGTAGCGTGCAGCGCTGCTCGGACTGACTGATAGAAGCGTTCACCCTCCGACTCCGGCGCTGACAGATCCCTTTGGAGGAAAGTCACTGCAGCTCCAGATCCCTGGAAGGAGACAAAAGCTGAAACAAATGGGAGTGTGAGCGACACTGCGGGACCAGGATCTAATGTACATTGCACGGGGGACTGCAGCCGCGACCACCGGATCAGAGCACAGGTACTGACTGCGATGGGATGCTGAGCAACCTCCCCTGTGATCCCAGCACAGGCGCTGACCTGGTGATGACCACAGCAAACACCTCCACCCCAACTGTGGTCACAGTCCAGGTAGTGTCCACCAGTGACCTGCTGCTGACCACCACTAACACCTCCACCCCAACTGTGGTCACAGTCCAGGTAGTGTGTCCACCACTGACTTGCTGCTGACCACAACTAACACCTCCACCCCAAGAGTGGTCACAGTTCAGGTAGTGTCCACCACTGACTTGCTGCTGACCACCACTAACACCTCCACCCCAAGAGTGGTCACAGTTCAGGTAGTGTCCACCACTGACCTGCTGCTGACCACCACTAACACCTTCACCCCAAGAGTGGTCACAGTTCAGGTAGTGTCCACCACTGACCTGCTGCTGATCACAGCAAACACCTCCACCCCAAGAGTGGTCACAGTTCAGGTAGTGTCCACCACTGACCTGCTGCTGATCACAGCAAACACCTCCACCCCAAGAGTGGTCACAGTTCAGGTAGTGTCCACCACTGACCTGCTGCTGACCACAGCAAACACCTCCACCCCAAGAGTGGTCACAGTCCAGGTAGTGTCCACCACTGACCTGCTGCTGATCACAGCAAACACCTCCACCCCAAGAGTGGTCACGGTTCAGGTAGTGTCCACCACTGACCTGCTGCTGACCACAGCAAACACCTCCACCCCAAGAGTGGTCACAGTTCAGGTAGTGTCCACCACTGACCTGCTGCTGACCACAACTAACACCACCACCCCAAGAGTGGTCACAGTCCAGGTAGTGTCCACCACTGACCTGCTGCTGATCACAGCAAACACCTCCACCCCAACTGTGGTCACAGTCCAGGTAGTGTCCACCACTGACCTGCTGCTGACCACCACTAACACCTCCACCCCAACTGTGGTCACAGTCCAGGTAGTGTCCACCACTGACCTGCTGCTGACCACAACAAACACCTCCAACTGTGGTCACAGTACAGGTAGTGTCCACCACTGACCTAGTGCTGACTGCAGCAAACACTTCCATCCCAAGAGTGGTCACAGTTCAGGTAGTGTCCACCACTGACCAGGTGCTGACCACAGCAAACACCTCCAACTGTGGTCACTGTATAGGTAGTGTCCATCACTGACCTGGTGCTGACTGCACCTTGTGATAACAGATATTGTGTATTGTGACATGGGACTATTTCCATCCTACCTTATGATCAGATCACAGCCATAAGTTCTACACACTAATGAACTGGATCTGACTACATCTGATCCCAAGTCGAGGACATAGATGACCTGGTGCTGAGTGTACCCCTGATCACAGGTGTGATGACCTGGCACTGACAGCTGCCTCTGCTGATACCACAGGTACTGTACATAGATGACCTGTAACTGACAGCTGCCTCTGCTGATACCACAGGTACTGTACATAGATGACCTGGCGCTGACTGCACCCTCTGATCACAGGTATCATGACCTGGCACTGACCGCTGCCTCTGCTGATACCACAGGTACTGTACATAGATGACCTGGCGCTGACTGCACCCTCTGATCACAGGTATCATGACCTGGCACTGACCGCTGCCTCTGCTGATACCACAGGTACTGTACATGGATGACCTGTCACTGACAGCTGCCTCTGCTGATACCACAGGTACTGTACATAGGTGACCTGGCACTGACAGCTGCCTCTGCTGATACCACAGGTACTGTACATAGATGACCTGTAACTGACAGCTGCCTCTGCTGATACCACAGGTACTGTACATAGATGACCTGGCGCTGACTGCACCCTCTGATCACAGGTATCATGACCTGGCACTGACCGCTGCCTCTGCTGATACCACAGGTACTGTACATGGATGACCTGTCACTGACAGCTGCCTCTGCTGATACCACAGGTACTGTACATAGGTGACCTGGCACTGACAGCTGCCTCTGCTGATACCACAGGTACTGTACATAGGTGACCTGGCACTGACAGCTGCCTCTGCTGATACCACAGGTACTGTACATAGGTGACCTGGCACTGACAGCTGCCTCTGCTGATACCACAGGTGCTGTACATAGATGACCTGTCACTGACAGCTGCCTCTGCTGATACCACAGATACTGTACATAGGTGACCTGGCACTGACAGCTGCCTCTGCTGATACCACAGGTACTGTACATAGGTGACCTGGCACTGACAGCTGCCTCTGCTGATACCACAGGTGCTGTACATAGATGACCTGTCACTGACAGCTGCCTCTGCTGATACCACAGATACTGTACATAGGTGACCTGGCACTGACAGCTGCCTCTGCTGATACCACAGGTACTGTACATAGGTGACCTGGCACTGACAGCTGCCTCTGCTGATACCACAGGTGCTGTACATAGATGACCTGTCACTGACAGCTGCCTCTGCTGATACCACAGATACTGTACATAGGTGACCTGGCACTGACAGCTGCCTCTGCTGATACCACAGGTACTGTACATAGGTGACCTGGCACTGACAGCTGCCTCTGCTGATACCACAGGTGCTGTACATAGATGACCTGGCACTGACTGCACCCCCTGATCACAGGTATCATGACCTGGCACTGACAGCTGCCTCTGCTGATACCACAGGTACTGTACCGTGTGAGGTGGTGCTGCCAGCTTTCTCCTTTGTAGCTTTATCCCCTCTAATTGCCAAGATTGATTTCTGCTATTTAAACAGTGAGGTTTTAATTGAAGGCTGAATTGTAAACAGCTCGGCCCCTGACCAGGCAGATTGAGGTAATTGTGTGTAATTTGGTTGTCAAAAGATTAATCGCAGAGGCCGGGCCGATTTGATTAAGTCAATTAATCTCTGATTACAGTGTTCAAGTGTCATTTGGCCTAAGAGAGAGCATCTCAGGTGCTGCTTGTAGCTGAGTGATCGGAGCAATCAATTGGAGGGCGACCATCCTGGGCTGGAGGCATTACATGCCCACGGTGTGCAGAGCCGAGACCATCAAATATATATATATATATATATATATATATATATATATATATATATATATATATATATATATATAGTAGTAAAGCGTAATATCCATTTATATTGATTATTGTGACCTCGCAAACTTTGAGAACGAATTATTAGTTGTAAATGTTAATGTTAAATGTTTTTAAATGTTAATTCACTTTGAAGCTGATTTCATAGACTTGAGACTATATATGGCTGATACAATGTTAGATGTAGTAAAAAAAACAAAACCAATGGGATTTCCATGTTGCAACACACAGATATTATATAGAGGTGCCATATACATGTAGTACGACAGTCCATATCCTTCTTCTGTCCATTCAGCACCAAAGTCCATAACATTAATGTAACCATCACTGTCTATCCAGCCCATTCAGGAGCTGATCTGCATTACATTTACTACTTATCCTATTATTATTATTATTACTACTTGATATTTAGATGTTAAATCAAAACAAATCTATTACTTTTACTTTTTACTTGTATTATATATATATATATATATATATATATATATATATATATATAATGCATTTATGTGTGTATATATATATATATGTCTGTGTCTTATAGCAGCTATAGACATATAGATATGTGTGATTTAGCACCTACCCTTTTTTCTATTTCTCCCATTAGTCTATCCATGTGGGCAGGTTGCCTTAGTAGGAATGATGAAATGCAGCTTTCCTGCATCTAATGCCATGGACGCTCTTTCTACTCCTCACTTTGTGTTGATAATAGTTTTTTTTTTAATCAAGATGTGATACAAATACTGTACTAAACTATGACACTTTTTCATAATTGTTAATCGTATGTGCTAAAACTCTACGATACAATACAATACAATAATACTAAAAAATAACGAATATTGTGCTAATTATTAAAAATATTGTACTTTACTAGACCAAAACTATTCTGCTAATTTTAAACAATAGAGTATTCATAATGCAGTGATGCTACCTAGTAATGTACAAAATATAGTAACTAATATACTAATTAACTGATAGTACGGTGTGTTATGTTACTAACAGCAGCTTAAAATTATGTACTAATATTACTGATACTAAAAGTATAGAATCCTATAAGTTGTACCACATGAATGTGCTTAAATCATATTATACACACACATATGTGTATATATATATGTACATATATATATATATCTATAGATATACAGTAGATATATATATATATATATATATATATATATATATATATATATATATATTGATATTCATATATACTGTAACTTTTATATATTAGAATATAATGTATGATTCTCATTAATACATTATGTACTAGATATTGACAAGTTAAATAAAAAAAAATGCCTAGGTAGATAGAAGAGATTTATAACAGATAGATAATAGACAGATAGATGATAGATAGATAATAGATAAATAGATGATAGATAATAGATAAATAAATAGATAATAGATAGATAAAAGATAAATAGATAGATAGACAGATAAATCAATAGATAGATAAATAGATAGATGGATAGATAAATAGATAGATAATCGATAGATGATAGATAGATAATAGATAGAGAGTAGATAGATAGATAGATAGATAGATAGATAGATAGATAGATAATAGATAGATAGTAGATAGATAGATAGATTTCTTGATATTATCAAAAAAGTAAAAGTTATTTTCTTGAGAAAAAGTTTTTTTATTGTGACAAGATAATGATAATGGTGATGATAGTGATATTATATTGTTCCAAGGGAAATAGTTTATATAAACTAGGGCAATGTCCAGATGCATTCTCTGTGCATGAGACCTAGAGCCAGGAGGGCAGGTGTGAGCAGCAGCAGACCTGAGCCCTCCACAGTGTGCATGGTGCCAGTGTCCAGGCCATGGAGGGACGATCGGTGCAGATGTGGGGGGTGTCAGTGCCTCTCACAAGGACCCCAGGAAGCTCTGCTGTGGATCCAGAGCAGTCATTAGCAGGCAGCTTTAAGTGATTGTGAACAGTAAGTAAAGAAATCTCTTGATTGTAATACTCTCTCGCAAAGCAATAATATCCCAGTGGGTGGTCATCAGTAATGATGGATGCAGCGGTATAATGGCAGCCCGGGAACTGCTCTTGGAAGGCGAATTTCACTCTGATTTCCGTCTCTCCAGTTGCAATAGTTACTCAGTGATTCCATCAGAAGCAGCAGAGCAGGTAGGAGTCAGCTCACATCTGCTGATTATTAACCGCCTCCATTCTAGGCTCTCATTATCTTTACATTGTTCTACTCCAAGAATATTCATCCATCTCCTTAATTGTTACTTTGTAGCCACTGCGATTCCTGCACAACACAGAACACATCAGTGTGATCAGCTGCTTATTATTAGGAGCATTCATAGCCCTATGGTCTATCTATCTATCTATCTATCTATCTATCTATCTATCTATCTATTATCTATCTATTATCTATTAATCTATCTATTATCTATCTATCTATCTATCTATCTATCTATCTATCTATCTATCTATTATCTATAATCTATCTATCATCTATCATCTATCTATTATCTATCTATCTATTATCTATCTATCTATCTATCTATCTATCTATCTATCTATCTATTATCTATAATCTATCTATCATCTATCTATTATCTATCTATTATCTATCATCTATCTATTATCTATCTATTATCTATCTATCTATCTATCTATCTATCTATCTATCTATCCATCATCTATCTATCTTCTATCTATTACATATGTGTCCCATACTTTTTATACTATCTATATTTGTATATCTATCTGACTATTTATCTATCTATGTATGGACAGGGTTTACTTGGTGTAGTTAAAACATATCTATTTAGACCCCCAGGAATAACTCTAAAATTTGGGGGATGATTGTCAGAGCCAAAGTGCCTTATGTGAGCTCTCAGACTTTCTTTTGTTAAATCAGACCAGAGGTTATACAGAATGACAGACAAAGCCTGGAGTGCTGTGGCCAAATGAGCCCTAGGTTTCTCCAGATGGGACCATCTCCACTGCAAATACCCGGCATTGTAAAAAAAACAGCATCTCTGCCACAGTCATAACTTAATTACAAGCAAGGAGAAGCAATAACAGCGATCATCAGGGTAATTGGGGGGCAGTGGGTTGCTTAACCTGCTGAGTGCCAAATGGCCTCAGTTTGTAGCATGTAGAGGTTGCTAAAAATGTATCAGTTAAAGAAACTCTGTAATTAGACAGATCAAAAGAGAAATAAAGAAAAAAAAGAATGAATGAAAGAAATAGAATGAAATAGAGAAAAGAAAGAGAACGGAAAAAAGATGAAAGAAAAAGAGAACTAAATAGAGAAAGGTAAGAAAGAAAGAAAAAAAAACTACCCTTATTAATAATGCTATAACTATTGCAATAGATCAGTAAACAATTGTAAAGTTCAAAGTACCATAAATATGACTGAGTTAAAAATGCAGTAATATTATCATATGTTTTATTATTTTAAATAGTTTTATATAGTTAAATAGTCTACAAGAATGATACATTAATTTGTAGTTTTATTAATAATGATGGAAAATAAATTAATATTATTAGTAGTAGTAGCAATACTGATAATTACATGCTATAGATAATAATAACTGATTGACCGTCACTATTTTAACTTTATTTGACCAAAATGTGAAATGTTTAATATTAAATAACAATGATCCCATCACAAATCTCTATGTTCAAAAATGTTTAGTGCAGAGTACACCATGTATACCTCCTCCTCCTCCTCCTCCTCCTCCATCTCCTCCTTCTCCTTCTCACCCCTAATACTAAACATCTCTGTCATGTTTCCAAAAGAGAAAGAGGAAAAAAAAATGGCTTCTAGTCTAATTAAGTAGATTAATTAACTTCTCAACCACTTGCAATAATTACACCTTGCGGTTTTTACCTGTAAAAGTGGAGAAAGATTACAATGCATCACGACTGCTTATTTATGCATATCAATATACTTTCATCCTCATCATTAATAGAATTATTATTAATATTATTATTTTATTGCGCAGTATTCCAATAATTATTTTTTTTTAATATGATAAGAATTATTATAATAACATGATCTCATTTTAAAAAGTCGCAGAACGTTGAACACTGGAATATTGCACTTGTTCACATGTATGGCTGGTGGGTTTCCCAGTGTCCTCACCTTCTTATCTTCTGGTCTGGATTGACACTTTAATTTCCCCCTCCCCTTCCATGTTGACGCCGACAACGAAGACAGAGGAGATCGCAGGATCCCGCATTAGTTGTCATTGCCAGGAATCCGTCAATTAAAGTCTCTGACTTTTTTTTCAGTCATTTTTTGATCACTTTGTCCCCCCATCCCCCTACTTCAGTCAGCCCCACCCTGGACATTAACAAATTAGCTGCTCCTCTATGTTACTTGTCTGCTAGGAATATATACTGATAGATCAATGTCACACACAAAAAAAGTCACAAATGGCAGGTCATTTATTAAAAAAAAAATAAAAAAAATCAGACTTAGCAATTGCGACTTTTCAATATAAATGTTTTATCAGACTTAACCAAAATAAAACACGTAATAGCAGATCATGTAGAAAATAAATAGGATTTTTCCATTACATTATTAGCTGTGTAAAAAAAGGAAGAATTGGAGATCCTTCTCCTCTTAAATGGGTCTTAATGTGTCCTTGTGGACATGTACAGTGTGCGCCATTTGTCATGCACTTGAAAGCCAGAAGATCAGATCCGACGTTTTGGTTGCAAGAAACTGCGACAAATTAATCATATTTAGGGAAAGTATGGGAGTATTTTTTTTTTTTTTTTTACAATGGAAAATGAATAATCATGGACACTATATACTCTATACAGAATTATCTACTAACCATAGAGAGAGCTGCTTTTGTATATACATATATATATATATATATATATATATATATATATATATATATACATTTCTTACATGGTACGTGGTTGAGCAGAAAAATTGATTTTCCCCATGTTTAACTATCTTTTTATTAGCTATTTATTATTTATCTATCTTTCTATCTATGTATCTATATATCATTTTTTATTATATATCTATTTATTATCTGTCTATTTATCATGTATCCATCCACCTATTTATAATTTATCTCACATCTATTGATCTATTATATATCTAAATATTTATGTCTATATATCTATCACTATAAACGACTAATTATTAAAGTACAGGATTGAAATAAAAACAATTAAAATAAAAATAAAGAAAAAGTAATAAGATTTTTATGCTCTGCTAATTTTTTTTACAATAGGTTAAAAAAATATTTTTGTCTATATTAAAAATATTCATAATGAATGCAAAAAAATACAGTAAACAATAAAATATGAAGAAAAAAAACCTATAAATAAATGAAATGATGACACTTAAAATACAGATGC
This sequence comes from Ranitomeya variabilis, assembly GCF_051348905.1. Lineage (NCBI taxonomy): Eukaryota > Metazoa > Chordata > Amphibia > Anura > Dendrobatidae > Ranitomeya > Ranitomeya variabilis. The sequence continues at coordinate 48,015,268 of NC_135232.1, read as the reverse complement.
AATGTAATGGAGATCTCTGTGCAGTCAGGGAGCAGTCACGATTCTCCAGCACATAATCTCTCCAGCACCTAATTATCAGATCTGTGTCTTTATACTGATGACATCTAAGGTGGAGGCAGATCAAAGGATGTCATGAATGTGAGGAGGGAAGTCCCAGGCGGAGAGGGGGTTAATGAGGAGGTGATGACGTCACTCGGCGTTCTAGTAAGAAGCCGGGCTCAGAGGATGGAGCTCCTCCATAGAGCTGCTCGGGCTCCGGGAGCAGGACCGGCCGAGGAAGGAGACTCCGGGTCTATGTCCGTCACTGGCTGCAGCCGCCGCACCATGCCCGGGTGTGAGCTGTGAGGATCTGCTCTGCAGCAGGTACAGGATGCGGTCTGGGGGCGTCTGCGTGTGAATGGGGTCTATGGGAAACACTGGGAGAAAGCTCAGAAATATCAGGCTGTGCCCTATTCAAGTTATGTGGTAGTTATGTTATCAACATTGTATCCAGATTCTGTGCTAAATGATAAATAGATAGATAATAGAAAATAGATAGATAATAGATAGATAGATAGATAGATAGATAGATAGATAGATAGATAGTTAGATAATAGATAGATAATAGATAGATAGATAATAGATGATAGATAATAGATAGATAGATAATAGATAGATAATAGATAGATAGATAGATAGATAGATAGATAATAGATGATAGATAATAGATAATAGATAGATAATAAATAGATAGATAGATAATAGATAGATAATAAATAGATAATAGATAAATAATAAATAGATAATAGATAGATGATAGATAGATAATAGATAATAGATAGATAGATAGATAGATAGATAGATAGATGATAGATAGATAGATAGATAATAGATAGATAATAGATAATAGATAGATAATAAATAGATAATAGATAAATAATAAATAGATAATAGATAGATGATAGATAGATAATAGATAATAGATAGATAGATAGATAGATAGATAGATGATAGATAGATAGATAGATAGATAGATAGATAATAGATATAGATAGATAGATGATAGATAGATAGATAGATAATAGATAATAGATAGATAATAGATAGATAGATAATAGACAGACAGATAGATAGATAGATAATACATAGATAATAGATAGATAATAGATAGAAAGCGGTGCTGAATTTTTCAAACCTGATTTCAAATAATTTACTAGATTTTGCTGCATTCTTATGGAAAACTACTCAACAGACTCAGCTCTGCTAGATTGCTCTGTATGGTAACAGAATAAATTGTAAATGTAAAAATCAATGCATTTATTTATTCTAATGTCACTATGCCATCTTTCTATTTAAAACCAAATATAATTAAAGATCTCTCATTTAGTAAATAAGAAATGTTGAAATGTTGACATTGAAATAATGAAGAAATAGTGTATATATATATATATATATATATATATATATATATATATATATATATATCCATATGTATTTCACTATGTGTTATGCACAATCTGAGGAAAGATGTGTTTGTAGCCAGGGGGTGATGATTCCCTTATAAAATGTTGCAACCTGCAAAATCAGCTCCTCTTACATATGACTAACTCAAACTCAATTCCTCACATTAGTATTTAATTTACAGTAATATATTTAGTTTATCATCTTAATATATATTGTGTGTTGGAAAAAAAATATTTGTGCTACATTGTGTTTATTGTTGTTAACTTCAAACTACATTTCTGAATTAGACCACAAGACATAGGACAGGAGGAATCTGCAAAATATCCCCACTCATGACATGTATATATATATATCTATATATATCTATAAACTCCATATATCATAGGTAATATATTTACATATATATATATATATTACCTATATATGTGTGTGTGTGTGTGTGTGTGTGTGTGTGTGTGTGTGTGTGTGTGTGTGTGTATGGGTATATATATATATATATATATATATATATATATATATATATATATATATATATATATATCACCTGCAAGTAGGCAATACCAAATGATCCTCTTTTATAAAAGTAATTCAATTATAATTAATCGTGCTAAAAATTTCAACAGCAAAAAAGGCAAAATATGATTATAAAGATTTAGTAAAATTCACAGTAAAACATATAAACATTCCATACTTTGTGTAGATGATGAATATAAATTAAGCAATGTAATAACTTTCCCTTGGTTCATTTATATAATTTAATTCTAAGTTACAACCGGATATTAATGATGATGATGATGATGAAGATAACAGGAAATTGTTGTTTTAGTTCTTTATTAAATGAATAGTTATAACATATACAAATACAGCTATGTAGAATAGAATAGGAATGAATGTGTACTAAATGATGAAATTTTAATAACATTTTTGGTTACTGTTTAATATATATTTTTATTTATTAACATTTTCTTTTAATTAATTTAAAGGTATTCATTTTTGTATTTTACCTTTATTTAAAGATTTGCTTTATTTAGATTTACCGTAGTTTGATACATTTATTTTCTGATTTATATTGATATTTTTACATTAATTTATGTTATTTTTATTTCCTGAATGTTCTTACAAAAACAAAATATATGGCAAATTTTGGCAAAAGAAAAGTGATTATGTAACATGAATGCATATTGACTGTAGTCTCGGGACACAAACACATGCTCATTTTATTTCTGAGTCTCATCCTGATCTAATGAAAACGGCTCTGGGTTACCCGCCACAGTAAGGAGGTTAATTACATTTTAATTAATAGATACATTACCAGGAACCTTTGCTTTGTACATAGAGTACCCTGTAGCAAAAGTCTGTATCACCTATTGTTTACAAATGCAAATTATGGCTACAATGTAACAATATAATACAGAGTGTTTAAGAAGGAAAGAAATATAGATGGATGAACAGATAGACATAGATATATGATCGATAATAGATATAGATAATAGAGAGGTAATAGATAGATAGATAATAGATAGATAGATAGATTGATAGATAGATAGATAGATAGATAGATGGATAATATAATGATAATAGATAGATAATATAATGATAACAGATAGCTAATAGATAGATGATATAATGATAATAGATAATAGAGAGATAATAGATAGATAATAGATAGATAGATAGATAGATAGATAGATAGATAGATAGATAGATAGATATTTTGGGGTGAATGTATAACTTGGTGTCTAATTAGTGGTCATTGACAGCTGAAAAAAATAAAACTTTAAGAATTATCTATCTGTCTTTAGTTTCTCATATTACCCTTGTAATATTTATCTTTTATTATCTAGAAAAGTCTAAAATTTATTTTTTTCTTATTTTAGGCATTACCAGAAAGAGGAATTTCCTTCATCTGGGGTGTGGAGAAATGGCCACGAGCCCACTAACAGCTGCAAACGACCACCTTTTACCCTCTCCTCCAATCTCCTACCAACAAGACTCCCTTCAGTCAAGAGTCAGTCACTCTAACATGAAACCAAACCAAGTCAGCCAAGTCACTCTGTATGGCATCCCCATTGTATCGCTGGTCATTGATGGGCAGGAGAGGTTGTGCCTTGCCCAGATCTCTAATACACTCCTGAAAAACTATAGCTACAATGAGATCCACAACCGGCGGGTGGCCCTGGGTATCACCTGTGTACAGTGCACCCCAGTTCAGCTGGAAATCTTGAGAAGGGCAGGAGCAATGCCCATATCTTCCAGAAGATGTGGAATGATTACTAAGAGGGAGGCAGAGAGACTGTGCAAGTCCTTCTTAGGAGAAAACAGACCACCAAAGCTTCCCGATAACTTTGCATTTGACGTTACTCATGAGTGCGCATGGGGGTGCAGGGGGAACTTCATCCCAGCGAGGTACAACAGCTCCAGAGCTAAGTGTATAAAATGCACCTACTGCAACATGTACTTCTCCCCAAACAAGTTCATTTTCCACTCACACAGAACCCCAGAAGCGAAATATACCCAGCCCGATGCTGCCAACTTCAATTCATGGAGAAGACATCTAAAACTTTCAGATAAAAGCCCTCCGGATGAAATGGTCTTTGCCTGGGAGGACGTCAAAGCAATGTTCAATGGTGGCAGTCGTAAGAGGGCTTTAAGTCATGCACACTGCCAAAGTCTTGGCGCCGTAAAGGCATCCAATGGGATCTTGCCACACATGATCGGGCAAGACCTCAACCACAAGAGGCCAAGGTTCGAAGAAGAAGAAGAGATAGAGAGCAGCAACATCCCAAACAAGACCCAAAGAAGTTACCCTGTCATTCCAGTACCTAGCAAAGGATTTGGCATGTTGCAAAAATTCCCAGCCAGCACCCTCTTTCCAAGTCCATACACCTTCCCGGCCTTTGGCCTGTGTCAGAAAAAAGATGACACTGATGCAGTCAACGGTCAGAAAACCAGTGCACTGTCAGGACTATTCTGGCCTGGTAGAAAAGATGCATTTTACCCTCCTTTTTGTATGTTTTGGCCACCAAGAACCCCTGGTGGACTTCCAGTTCCTACTTATCTTCAGCCTCAACCCAGTGCCCTTACTTCTATCACAGACAACGCAACCTTGAGACAGGCCTTCCTAGAGCTGGCGGACCAGAGTGATGCCAGTAACCTCAGCAACACCGGTGACAACTTGTTTGAAACTGAATGTTCCAGCTCCCCGGTGTCCAGCGACATCAGACCTTCCTCTGAATCCAGGACCAATGTCTTGGATGTACCTTCTTTCCCAATTAGAAAACAGAGCTACCACTCTGCCTTCCGGCCTGTGGTCAAAGACGCCGAGAGCATTGCCAAATTGCATGGTACCCTTGATGACTTTCAGAACGACAGGCATGTGTCTCCCGGCACTAGCTGCAGTTACCAAAGTGACAGCTCAGACTCGGACGAAGAGCAGGAGGTAGATGTGGAGACCAATAAGCCGACCGGCGAAGAAGAAGAGGAAAGTCTTAGCAGTCAGTTTTTACAGAGCAGAGGACTGGTGGAAAGCAATGAGAAAACATGCAAAGATCGTTCTCCGTTCTCCAGCTCAAGGAGCGACACCCAGACAGAGAAAATTGAAAGCGCAGAACATCCTTCTTCCACCCCAAAAGACTCCAGCCCCCGTCATACATCACTGGAGGAACCTTGCTACAAAGATGTAAATATTCCCTCAGGCTTCACAGCTAATTATTATTATTTAAATGCAGCTTTAGGCTGAATGGGCGATGTCGGCATAATAAGATTGATAACTAGATGCCCTACAGGAATGAAATCTTCAATGTGTTTAGCTCTTTAACACAATGCCACCGAGAGCAAATGCTCTACATGCAAATAAGCCCCATATGGTACCGAGCCCACCCTATGTTCCCGTACACAATGAGGGGACTGTGCCGATAAGGAGTTCACCTCGGCCACCGAGAACCTGACATGTTTTGTTACCCTGCACCTACATGTACACCTCTCCTCCATACCTCCCTATATCTTACCTCTCTTTCTCCTAGACACAGAAAAGCAAAGACGACAATGGGAACTTATCCTCCAAAGAAGACTCCTACTCAGGTAACAGAAGCCACGGCCTCGCGATAGCCTATCCCGCCCCACTGAATAGCCGCATAGCACCAACATTGCAGTAGGGATGTCATTCACTTTGTATCTCTCTATAGCTTCATTAGCATCCATAAAGTTAATGGATAAACGTAAACTGCAATATGGCGACATTTCATATCTGCAAGTGGAATTGTTATGTATCTATTTTCTGAAATCAACCAGCTTTAATACTTCTATCTATCTATCTACAGTATCTATCTATTATCTGTCTATTATCTATCTATCTATCTATCTATCTATCTATCTATCTATCTATCTATCTATCTATCTATCTATCTATCTATCTACAGTATCTATCTATCTATCTATCTATCTATCTATCTATCTATCTATCTATCTATCTACCTATTATCTATTTATCTATCTATTATCTATCATCTACCTATTATTTATCTATTATCTAGCTATCTAATATCAATATTTATTGGAGTATCCATGAAATTAAACTATATCTATCTAATATCCTCTCTTCTACCTACCTGTTACTTTATTTCGCTACCTAATAGATAGATAATAGATAATAGATAGATAATAGATAGATAGATAGATAGCTACTAGATAGAAAAAAGGAAAGAAAAAAGTAAGAAAGAATGGAAGCACCACATCAAAAAAAGTGAATATTATAGGAATTTAATAGTGGCCCATGTGGCAACTTTTTGGTTCATAGCGTGAACCTGTCTCAAGCTTCAGAATGGTTCACACTATGAATAGAAATGTCGCCACATGGGCCACCACTAAAGTCCTATAATTTTCACTTTTTTTTTTCGGAGTGGTGCTTCCATTTTTTGTTTTCACTGTCCTGGTTAGGCGCAGGCAGGGGCGTAACTACAACAGGTGCAGGGGTTGCAATCGTACCCGGACCCTGAAGCCTAGGGGGGCCTAAAATTCCCTTTGGCCTATATAAAAAGACTATTGCTATTAAAGATTTAAAATATTTGGGGGCCCCGCTGGAGCTCTTGCATCGGGGCCAATGAGTTTCAAGTTACGCCACTGGGCGCAGGCCAATTTTTTTTTCTCTCTCTACATATATATATGTATATATAATTTATCTATCATCTATCTATCTAATAAATCTATCACCATAGAGCAGACAGTATTGCAGTAATATTATGTGCAGTAAGTCCTGACCTATGAGATCACCATTGGTCTCTATTAACCCGAGAGGTCGCCCGGCCACCACTGTTATAACGTGTGCTGCAGCTAATCAGGACTGGATGGTTTTCGGGAATAGTGTCACCCTTCCCCCACATCTCCCCGGCCTGTGTTACCTGCAGTTAGGTATATAATTACTCCTCTATTAATACAAAACCCTGTAAACCGCCATGTACAGGTCACACATCCCGGAGCAGCAGAGTTGACATTGTCTTTTGACACATTGCGGTTAGTTAGCGCTAGCATCTGGGATTTCTCCATAAACCTACTACTAGGCTTAGACTTGTAGTACCTGCATTGGGTAGAATTAGACATCGTCCTGTTTTCGTATCTTCTGCAGTCGTGTTCATGAGAGCAGGTTACAATACTAAAAAAAAAATCTTTATAGAAGTGCGATAAAATACAATAGACGAACATCTATATGCGCCGTGCAAAGGAGTGATGGAAATACTGCAATTTACTGGTCCATTGGAATAGTACAGCAAATTAGGTCAACTGATTAGCGCACGCTTAAAAGTAATGATCTACGACTGAATCGATCAATCAAGGATGAGGCATCATCATTACATAGAGGACGTCCCCTAAAATTCATATTTTGTCTTAGAAGTGAATTACTGGTTTGCTTAAGCCATTGCCGTAACATTATAGATTTAAATAGAACTTTTCAAAATATTTTAATTTTGAGGTTAATTTCTCCAATCTACGTCCAAAGTATCGATCTTCTATCTACTGTATCTATCGATCTGTTTATTTAATATCTATTATCTATCTAATTATTATATATCTATCTGTTAGCTATCATCTATCTAGCTACAGTATCTATTATCTATCTAGCTATCTATCTATCTATCTATCTATCTAATTATTATCTATCTATCTATCTGTTATCTATCTATCTATCTATCTATCTATCTAGCTATTATCTATCTAATTATTATCTATCTATCTATCTGTTATCTACCTATTATCTATCTATTACCTATCAATCATCTGTTATCTATCTATTATCTATTATTTATCTATCTATTATCTATCTATCTATCTATCTATCTATTATCTATCTATCTATCTATCTATCTATCTATCTACCTATCTATCTATCTTCTATTATTTATCTATCTATTAATATATTTATGTATTATCTATCTATTATCTATCATCTATTATCTATTTATCTATCCATCTATTTCTCCTTTAAAAAATGTACAATTTCGCAAAATTACAAGAAATAAAATTTTCACCAAACAAGATATGATAAAAAGGGACACTTGTGAACTATACGGCACATAATGGACATAGTCTTGCAATTGTTTTGTGATGGTGATCAGAAAAGATAATACAATAGCTATTTTGGGGTATTTTACTGTTTGTGTTATTCTTTGGGGGATAGAAATCCATATCCATCTGGAAACTATTAGCAAGTGGGGTAACTGTAACTGTAGACAGATCTTATTTTCATTTATTTATTGTGAAAATAACTCACCTTATTAACACAAAATACTAATTGCAGGGCTGGGACTACAATTTTTAACAACAGGTTTCCTTTCTGTGTGAGGGAAACAACACCCTTTTTCTGACTACACTAGTATTCACAGACCACACACAGTTACACTCCCCTCCCTCACCTATGAAATTAAAGAAATTGTACACAAAATTATTGGTTTTCCTGCAGTCATGTGTGATACCACAAATAACACACAGTAATACCTATTTGAGTACTGAAAATGTACTAGGCGTTATACAAATATTTCATAAGATTACAAAATCCGCACAGATTACTCGGCAAAACCCAAGTAAGACTCCTGTTTTTCCTGCCAGCATCAGTACATGGATTCAGCACTAGAATCACCATCAGGACATAAATACATTGCCAGAGCCATCATCAGTACATGAATACTTCACCAGAATCATCATCAGTACATGAATACATCACCTAAACCACTATACAGTATATACACATGTATACATCATAAAAACCATCATCAATATGTAAATAAAGCACCAGAACCAACATCAATACAGGAATACAGCACTAGGGCCAACATCAGCACAGGAATTTAGCACCAGAACAATCATCAGTACATGAATACATTATCAGAATAAACATCAGTACATGCATACATTACCAGAACAATAATCAGTACAGGAATAAAGCATCTGAAAAATCAGCAGTACAGGAATACAGCACCAAAATCACTATCAGTACATAAGCACAACACCAGAACCATCATCAGTACAATAATACATCACCAGGAGAATCATCACTACTAGGGTTGAGCGACTTTTGCTTTTTTAGGATCGAGTTGGGTTTTGTGAAACCCGACCTTCTAGAAAGTCGGATCGCGTGAAATCGGTCGATTCTACTGTGAAGTCAGGTTCCGTACCGGAACACGAAACCCAATGCAAGTCAATGTGGATTCTCTCTCTCTCTCTCTCCCCTCCGTGCAAAGCATATGTTGTGTTTGACTGCGGAAATCACTGCAGCCCAAACGGTAATATGGCTCTATGACGCCGCAGAAACCAGACTGGAACCTATGTCATCACGCTGCCCACACTCCTTAATTGGCTGAAAAAATGGCGGGGAAGGCGTCATACGAAACGCGACTTTGGCGCCAAGATCGCGTACCGCATGGCCGACCCCACACAGGGATCGGGTCGGGTTTCATGAGACGCTGACTTTGCCAAAAGTCGGTGACTTATGAAAATGACCGATCCGTTTCACTCAACCCTAATCACTACATGAATAATGCACAAAAAGCGCATGATTACAGCACCTGAATCACCAGCGGTACATGAATACAGTTACATAAACATTATCAGTACATGAATACATCACCAGCCCCACCATCAAAACATGAATACATACCCAGAACCATTTTCAGTATATCAATATACCATCCGAAGCACTGTCAGTGCATTAACACAGAAAGAAAATAACTGTAAATACATGAATATACCAGAACCACCATCAGTACATGAATATCGTGCCAGAACTACCATCAGTACACAAATACAGCACCTGAACCACCATCAGTGCATAAGTACAGCACCAGAACCACCTTCAATGCATGAATGACCATCAGAACATGAAAATATTATCAGAACCACTATCCGTACATGGCTATATCACCAAGACCACCATCAGTACATGAAAACATTGCCAGAACCACATTCAGTACAAGTCTATATCACCAGGACCACCATCCATACATGAATTACATGAATACAGCATCAGCACCATCATCAATACATGAATGCAGCACCAAGCTTAACTACAACAAACAAATGCAATGTCAAGTCAGCTCTCACCATATGCAATTATATCAATTGAAAAAATGACAGCCCCCCGATGAAGCCCAATGTTGGGGCTGCTTTCCAGGACATACACTGGCACATACTTTATGGGTAAGATCTGTATCCCTTTCTAACCTCTTTTTTTCTGGCTATGAACACATTATGTGCTATATAAGTCGTGTTTGCCTGGAGGATATAACATTTTAAATCTCTGCATTCTCTTTTGCACTTTTTGGATTTACTTGCACATGATTAGATCTGCAGAGCATATTCATATAGGTATGCTGATTAACTCCTTGTGGTGACCACAGTGTTTTTGCCCTTCTCACACGAGCTCTGGATGTACTTTGTCATTCAAGTCCGTATGTATTATTTGTTTACAATAGTGTTAATAAATAGAATTATTTTTTTAAATATAAAGAATTTGCGTTTGGACTTTATACTCCGCGAATTGTTGTAGGATCTATATCAAATGAACCTACAACTTCCAGTATGCCATTTACAATGATAAGTAAATGTTGGGAGTTGTTACCAGCCATTACTTGACTGTGGACTACACAGAAACCACAGTAATGACTAGACAAAGTCTCTGATCGGAGTTGTTCTCGTCCTTTTCTTCTCCATCTTGTCCAGACCCCATGATGACTTTTTACATCCACAATTAGTCTCTGTAAACTTCCATCTTCTCTGGCTTTCTGCACAGCACATCCTGTCCTTAAAAAATAACATTGTCCTTATAATGCCTCCGCAATAAAATTATCTACTTATGCTATGCCCCTGAATAAATAATTACCTATCACTTTGCTCCCTGTATAAGATATGACCCTCACACTGTCTCCCTTGTGGTACCTAACCTTCACACTGTCCTAATGAATTATAACCATCCACTCATATGAACTATTGCCTATACACTAACCTTCCTCCACAATCTCCTGATTATCACACCATTCTACCTGAATATAATACCATGCTGCTCTATGTTGGGGCAGGAGCTGATAAGTGCTCCTCAGCCCCTGCAGCGCTGGCTCACATATACTGTATGTTCAATTGTATTTGCTTTGTAAAGACACTAACAAATTGAATCCAGGAAAAAAAAAGGTAGCTTGACATCCAGCTTTCTACTAGTTCACTGAACTGGTTGTCATTTTAAAAACCATTTTGGGCGAACTGCTGAGAATCAACTGAATCCCATCCCTGAGTTAAAGGGTTATTTTCTCCTTCTGGCTGCAGGAGCACACCGTTCCCTTGCCTTTTGGCTTCCTGCTATCCAAGGGGTGGTATGCTCCTGGACACTTCAGAGCAGTGACTAGGCTGCAACCTGGACCAAACTGTGTTCTCTCAGATACTGTTTATAGAGGCAGCATTGTCTCTGCAACATCGGTGCTGGGGCTCTGAAACTCACCAAGTCCAGCAATTAAGCTGGTTTCACAGCTGCGATTGCAAGCTTTATAGCAAAGAGCTTACAAGCATGTGTCCTTACCCAAGATAAAAACGAAAAAAGTAGATAGCCTGTAGTAAATGAACAGCAATAGTGCATGAAAATAATATAGGGTACTTCGATTAACATAATTTTAATAAGAAAAAGCGTAAAATCCATCCCACCACCACATCATGGTGACTCTACTCGAGATGGTCCTAACCTCTAGTATTAAAACCTTACCATATGTCAAATCACGTAAGTATGAATAAGGGCTGAGCAGGACCAAGACCCTGACTAACGAACACCCTATATAAATGTAATGTTCAGCTCAAAGAAAAGGGAGGCCATGCTCTTATTTGCACAGACTGCAAAAACCTGAAACAAAAACCTAAAGAGATGAACTGGAATATAAGTTGACATTGGCCACTAAACAGTCAAAACCCAAGATAAGAACAAAATTTCATAGGGTACTTAGTTACCATTATTTTGATAAAAGAAAAAAGTAAAAGCCATCCCACCGCGTCAAGGTGATCCTATTCCGAACTGTCCTAACCTCTAATATTAAAGCCTTACCATATGTCAAATGATGTAAATGTAAATAAGGGCCGAGCAGGACCGAGACACCGACTAGTGGACACCCAGTCTTCAAGAGCTATATAAATATGTCCTTGCCTAGGAAACCAGCCACTTTGATACACTGCAAATAAAACGCAAAGCTGCGTTTTTACAAGTGCTTTGTAATTTACCTGTTTCAGAAGTTTAAAAAATTCCTTTAATGAACGTATACACTTGTCATAGTCAGTATACTCTGATTAATTTTTGATTAGAAAATTCTTCTATTTTCCCGCCCTCAGTATAACTTGTAATCTATTAATTAATTCATATTTGCCCTGGGCTTAAGAGTCCAGTGGGCGGTCTTATTATTGATTGACACTTTTTTAAAAGCAAACCTGAATATCAATTTGCTCAGCTCTTCCTGCTGCCTGTAGATCATATCGTATAATTAAAGTGGCAGATTCCCTTTAACATTTTACCCTACAGTCTCCATCCAAAAAAAGCAAAATATCCCCCATAGGAAATCCAGATCAAATTTAAACTATTTCAGCCAATCATCTATCAGAATATACTTTGAGCATTCCATAGTGTAACTGCTAGGGGTGTATACCCAAATCATATTACCCTATAGTTAAACTCAGAATGGGTCACACTTAGAGCTCAACTAAATGTTCCCATTCCCATTCCTATTAAGGTCCAAAATTTTGCACTTATCAGTCTCACAATATATCTGTATAGGGAGCTATATTTTTTGACTTGATGGATGATATAAATCTGGCTGCTAGCAGTCACCACTAGGGAGAGCTCATTATTTATAGCTAGGAAATGTATAACTCTGTCTGCAGTGAGCTCCCTCTAGTGGTGACTGCAGGTAGCTACTATTAGAGTATTATGGCTAACACGTGAAGCAGTTCATTGCCGGCCCACCCTAAAAGTTGTAAATTTGGCCTTTGAAGTTGAGAAATATTTCCTTTAGATATATTCATTTTCCTGTCCTACATTTTTATCTAATTACCCCGGCCGAGGTAGAGTGACTTATTAGTGTCCCCGTGCGTTATATACGCAGATGAATGAATAAAACCGCCACTGAGTGCATATCTCTATAATTCCATTGTAGATAAAAGCAAAGAAATGCATTTTTATGTCACCGAATCGGACACCACGGCGGGTGAATTCTGGAGAGAAATACCAGGTAAGAGATAATGTTTCCCTCCCTAGAATGTTCCAACAGAGGGGAAAAAAAATGATTAAACCCAGAATAGAAATAGAAAAAAACCCGAAGACAGAGTTAATAGCAAGTGGATTATTAATTGCGGAGGACGCGTGAAAGAGGCTTTTAGGACCATATACAATGAGGCGGCGCGCGGAGGAAGGCAAGAATGACAATAATTGAAATGTTCCGTACAAACCTTCTATTAAGAAGGATCACAGCTTATTGCTTTTCCTATCTGTCAGACAGACATTAAAGGTGTTTTATGGCGTCTTTCCCAACATTTATATTATCTACATGATAATGATCTCTACACAAAATGTATAATACATTTACAAAAATTACATTATACAAATTAAATGAAACCACCTTTTTACTGATTGCTAAACGTCTCCGAGGGCTTTACGGACGACGTGATTAGAACTTGTGATACCAACTTGTCTATTGCAGTGTCTTACGGAGAGCTCGGCTTTCTTGGGAGCAGGGAATCTAATTTCCCATTTATGTAATGCAAACTGCCTTGGCTTTGACTATTCACGGTTAATTGACTGTCAAACGAGGTTGTTATCCCGAGGCAATGTCTGCAAATTTGCCTGTCAAATGAGACAGAGAGTGCAGGCAGCGGAGAGAGCGAGAGGGGCAGAGAGAGGGGCGCAGGCAGCAGCCGAAATGGGGGGACAGGCGGCTCTGGGAATGGCTAAGATGTGTGACCGCCGGAGGACGGGGACGCCACTTAGGAGTTTATTGGGGGAGTCAAGCATTGGTTTCCCAGAAATACAGAAAACGGGTTTTTATAGAGAATTATCACAATGTATCCCACACTGATTACATATTTATATATTATGTCTCAATATATTCATTTATCGTCTTTCTATTCATTTATATATCATCTCATTATTGATCTACTATAAATCAATTATCTATCTATTATCTATCTATCAACTATTTATCATCTATCTATTATCTATTATTTATCTATTATTTATTTATTATCTAATATCTATTATCTATCTATCTATTATCAATTATCTATTATCTATCTATCTATCTATCTATCTATCATTTATCATCTACAGTCGGGGAAATAAGTATTTGATCCCTTCCTTGATTTTGTAAGTTTACCCACTGTCAAAGACATGAACAGTCTATAATTTTAATGATAGGTTAATTCTAACATTGAGAGATAGAATATCAAAAATAAAATCCAGAAAATCACATTGTATAAAGTATATACATTTATTTGCATTTTGCAATGAGAAATAAGTATTTGATCCCACTGGCAAACAAGACTTAATACTTGGTGGAAAACCCTTGTTGGCAAGCACAGCAGTCAGACGTTTTTGTAGCTGATGATGAGGTTTGCGCACATGTCAGGAGGAATTCTGGTCCACTCCTCTTTGCAGATCATCTCTAAATCATTAAGATTTGAGGCTGTCGCTTGGCAACTCGGAGCTTCAACTCCCTCCATAAGTTTTCTATGCGATTAAGGTCTGGAGACTGGATAGGCCACTCCATGTCCTTATTGTGCTTCTTTTTGAGACACTCCTTTGTTGCCTTGGCTGTATGTTTTGGGTCATTGTCTTGCTGGAAGACCCAGCCACGACCCATTTTTAATGTCCTGGCGTAGGGAAGGAGGTCATCACTCAAGATTTTACGGTACATGGCTTCATCCATTCTCCCATTGATACGGTGAAGTAGTCCTGTGCTCTTAGAGAAACACCCCCAAAACATGTTTCCACCTCCATGCTTGACAGTGGGGATGGTGTTCTTTTGGTCATAGGCAGAATTTCCCTTCCTCCAAACACAGTGAGTTGAGTTAATGCCAAAGACCTCAATTTGTGCCTCATCTGACCACAGCACCTTCTCCCACTCACAGAATCATCCAGGTGTTCATTGGCAAACTTCAGATGGGCCTGCACATGTGCCTTCTTGAGCAGGGGGACTTTGTGGGCACTGCAGGATTTTAAATCTTTATGGTGTAATGTGTTACCAATGGTTTACCTGGTGACTGTGGTCCCAGCTGCATTGAGATCTTTAATATGTTCCCCCGTGTAATTTTAGGCTGATCTCTCACCTTCCTCATGATCCTGGATACCCCACGAGGGAAGATTTTGCATGGTGCCCCAGATCGATGTCGATTGACAGTCATTTTGTATTTCTTCCATTTTCTTACTATTGCACCAACAGTTGTCTTCTTCTCACCCAGCGTCTTACTTACGGTTTTGTAGCCCATTCCAGCTTTGTGCAGGTCTATGATCTTGTCCCTGACATCCTTATAAAGCTCTTTGGTCTTGCCCATGTTGTAGAGGTTTGAGTCTGACTGATTGAGTCTGTGGACAGGAGTCTTTTATAAAGGTGACTATGTAAGACAGCTGTCTCTAATGCAGGTAACGAGTTAATTAGGAGTGTCTAAGTGTTCTGTAGGAGCCAGAACTCTTAATGGTTGGTAGGGGACCAAATACTTATTTCTCACTGCAAAATGCAAATCCATTTATATAATTTATACAATGTGAATTTCTGGATTTTATTTTTGATATTCTATCTCTCAATGTTAATATTAACCTACCCTTAAAATGATCAACTGTTCATGTCTTTGTCAGTGGGCAAACTTACAAAATCAGTCATAAAAATAAATATCTCTGATACAACCACCATAGGGGACATAGCATTTAATGGGATTTTAATATGTCATTCAAAACCTGATCTAGATCCATGGTGGTCTCCTCAAAGAAGCAGAGAGTGAATGATCCTCAGAGATGGCCGTTATTTAGTTACATTATTGTCAATGACCGATTATCTCATTTGTGTTGGGGCTGTACCAGACCAGGATTAAGCAGCGTTTTCTTACCTACTTATTGCACTAGTGATCTCTGTAATACTATAGTCTAAAGTTTCTAAGCAGATTCTTAGTATTGATCAATGTTCCTACATGAACTGTCCAAAACCTGGGCAGAAAGCCCGTGTTATACCAGAGCCCCTGTCCTAACACATGGAGCCATTTTAGCATTTTTCAACTAAACCTATTGTGTAAGAAGAGCACCCCTAGTGGTCAAAATAATGCAACTACTCAGATGATTAATGCCTCAAACAAGGACTTGCTCCCTCATAACAAGCAATCATGTTTTAGTTAACAATGTATGTTTTATGTGTTTATTTTCTGACTACATACTCACTTTAGGCTTTGGACTTCTTCATATAATTATTTTTTAGTAATCAAAAAAATAGATGCAGATCAGATCAGACTCGAATGGGTTGTCAACAGGAAAAATACTGGGGCGTAACTTTCACCTAATTCTGAAGAATTGCAGCACTTAAAATAATAATAAAAAAATAATAATAAAAATGAGTCTGTGGGATGAAGAGTCTGCCGGGCGGCTCCACGCAGCCTTGTCCCTGCCCAGATCTACTCCAAAAAAGTAAATTATTTGCATGACCTCAAGCTTATATAATTAATTTGTCACCCATAATATGGAAAGGGGTCACATTACAGGGGGAGACTGAAACACAGCGCCCCTAGTGGCCAAACCATTACTAACCGCAGGAGCTGAATAATGTATTGTCACCCTGCTTTTCTACAGCGACATCACATACCAGTAGGGTAATGAAAAGACACATAGAGAATCCTTCACTTTGGAGAACTTAACAAACAGATATGTTACATGGACATCCAATTGATTGAATTGAGAACTGTGTAGTACCATATCTCACCTGCGGAGGCGCTGCAGGGAAATTGAGAGCGCGCAGTCAGGTTCCATCAGAAGTTCTAGCTGTTCACTAGGGTCCTAGTAGTGGGAAATCTCGTGGTCAGCTTATTGGCATACAGTAGTGCCCACAAAAAGGGTTCGTCCAGTGTGAAACACTGGTTTACATGTATAGCGAATATTTCAGTACAATAATTTTTTGAGGATTAGGCTTAAATATCTGCCTAAAGTCTCAATATTTTTTCATCTAAAATTCAGATTAATATATCATCATGAGTCAACTTCGATTTTCTCATACACTCTTCCAAATTCCCTGCTTCCCTTCACATGGCCATAGAGGTGAACCAATAATCTTACTTCTTCCAGCCACCACTAGAGGGAGCTCTAAAGCTCACTGAAGAAAAATCTATTACTGGGTCCAATGGGAGTTGTATAAATAAATATACAATGAGCTCCCCCTAGTGGTGCTTGAAGGCACATAGATCTTTTTAGGGGATTTAAAGGGAATTTGCGAGCATTTTTTACAATGTAATGTGAGAGCTGCATGATGTAGGGGCTGAGATCCTGATTCCAGCGATGTATCACTCACTGGGCTGCTTGGTGCCGTTTTGATAGAATCCCTGTTTTGTCTATTGCTGTTGTTGATGTAGCAGTACTATGAATGTTGAGCCCTTCATAACCCCATCCACACAACTGATTGGCAGCTTCCTGTGTACATTGTCAGCGAGCTACCAATCAGTGGTAGGGGCGGGGTTACGCAGATTAGCTGGACTAGTTTGCACATGAGACCTAGACCAGCAGTGATAATCTCCTGCTGATAAAACACTGATTGTATTGAAACTGAAACATATAACCTAATAAGTGATACATCCCTGGAATCAGGGTCTCTGTCTCCACATTATGCTACTCTTAGATTAAATAGCAAAAACCTGCTGACAGATTCCCTTTAACCCCTTAATCCCATATGACGTACTATCCCGTCAAGGTGACCTGGGACTTAACTCCCAGTGAGGGGATAGTACGTCATATGCGATCAGCCGCGCTCACGGGGGGAGCGCGGCCAATCGCGTCCGGGTGTCAGCTGACAATCGCAGCTGACATCCGGCACTATGTGCCAGGAGTGGTCACGGACCGCCCCCGGCACATTAACCCCCGGCACACTGCGATCAAACATGATCGCAGTGTTCCGGCGGCATAGGGAAGCATCGCGCAGGGAGGGGGCTCCCTGCGGGCTTCCCTGAGACTCCCGGAGCAACGCGCTGTAATCGCATTGCTCCGAGGGTCTCTTACCTCCTTCTCCCTGCAGCAGGCCCGGATCCAAGATGGCTGCGGCATCCGGGTCCTGCAGGGAGGTGGCTTCACTGGTGGCTCAGAGCAGGCGCCGGGAAGCCACCAGGAGCTGTGCACGTCAGATCGCCGATCTGACACAGTGCACAGCAAAGTGTCAGATCGGCGATCTTACACTATAACATCATGCCCCAACCCCCCCCCGGGGCAATGTTATAGATTAAAAAAAAAGAAATTGACATGTGTAAAAAAAAAATTCCCCAAAAAAACCAAAACAAAAAAAATATTGCTCCTATAAATACATTTCTTTATCTAAATTATAAAAAAAAAAGCAATAAAAGTACACATATTTAGTATCGCCGCGTCCGTAGCGACCTGACCTATAAAACTGTCCCACTAGTTAACCCCTTCAGTGAACACAGTAAAAAAAAAAAACGAGGCAAAAAACAACGCTTTATTATCATACCACCAAATAAAAAGTGGAATAACACGCGATTAAAAAGACGGATATAAATACCATGGTACCGCTGAAAACATCATCTTGTCCTAGCTGATACACTGCCATACAGCATCATCAAAGAAAAAAAGAAAAAAGTTATAGTTCTCAGAATAAAGCGATGCAAAAATAATTATTTTTTCAATAAAATAGTTTTTATCGTATAAAAGCACCAAAACATACAGAAATGATATAAATGAGATATCGCTGTAATCGTACTGACCCGAAGAATAAAACTGCTTTATCCATTTTACCAAATGCGAAACGGTATAAACGCCTCCCCCAAAAGAAATTCATGAATAGCTGGTTTTTGGTCATTCTGCCTCACAAAAATCGGAATAAAAAGCGATCAAAAAATGTCACATGCCCGAAAATGTTACAAATAAAAACGTCAACTCGTCCCGCAAAAAACAAGACCTCACATGACTCTGTGGACCAAAATATGGAAAAATTATAGCTCTCAAAATGTGGTAACGCAAAAAATATTTTTTGCAATAAAAAGCGTCTTTCAGTGTGTGACGGCTGCCAATCATAAAAATTCGCTAAAAAACCCGCTATAAAAGTAAATCAAACCCCCCTTCATCACCCCCTTAGTTAGCGAAAAAGAAAAAAATTAAAAAAATGTATTTATTTCCATTTTCCCATTAGGGTTAGGGCTAGGGTTGGGGTTAGGGCTAGGGTTAGGGCTAGGGTTAGGGCTAGGGTTAGGGTTGGGGCTAGGGTTGGAGCTAAAGTTAGGGTTAGGGTTGGGGCTAAAGTTAGGGTTAGGGTTGGGGCTAAGGTTAGGGTTAGGGTTGGGGCTAAAGTTAGGGTTAGGATTTGGATTACATTTACGGTTGGGATTAGGGTTGGGATTAGAGTTAGGGGTGTGTCAAGGTTAGGGGTGTGGTTAGGGTTACCGTTTGGATTAGGGTTAGGGGTGTGTTTGGATTAGGGTTTCAGGTAGAATTGGGGAGTTTCCACTGTTCAGGCACATCAGGGGCTCTCCAAACACGACATGGCGTCCGATCTCAATTCCAGCCAATTCTGCGTTGAAAAAGTAAAACAGTGCTCCTTCCCTTCCGAGCTCTCCCGTGCGCCCAATCCGGGGTTTACCCCAACATATGGGTTATCAGCGAACTCTGGACAAATTGGACAACAACTTTTGGGGTCCAAGTTCTCTTGTTATCCTTGGGAAAATAAAAATTTGGGGGGCTAAAAATAATTTTTGTGGGGAAAAAAAAGATTTTTTATTTTCACGGAACTGTGTTGTAAACTGTAGTGAAACACTTGGGGGTTCAAAGTTCTCACAACACATCTAGATAAGTTCCTTGGGAGGTCTAGTTTCCAATATGGGGTCACTTGTGGGGGGTTTCTACTGTTTGGGTACATCAGGGGCTCTGCAAATGCAACGTGACACCTGCAGACCAATCCATCTAAGTCTGCATTCCAAATGGCACTCCTTTCCTTCCGAGCTCTGCCATGCGCCCAAACAGTGGTTACCCCCACATATGGGGTATCAGCATACTCAGGACAAATTGGACAACTATTGGGGTCCAATTTATCCTGTTAACCTTGTGAAAATACAAAACTGGGGGCTAAAAAATCATTTTTGTGAAAAAAATATATATTTTCACGGCTCTGCGTTATAAACTGTAGTGAAAGACTTGGGGGTTCCAAGCTCTCAAAACACATCTAGATAAGTTCCTTAGGGGGTCTACTTTCCAAAATGGTGTCACTTGTGGGGGGTTTTAATGTTTAGGCACATCAGGGGCTCTCCAAACGCGACATGGTGTCCCATCTCAATTCCAGTCAATTTTACATTGAAAAGTCAATCGGCGCTCCTTCCCTTCCGAGCTCTGCCATGCGCCCAAACAGTCATTTACCCCCACATATGGGGCATCAGCGTACTCAGGACAAATTGCACAACAACTTTTGTGGTCCAATTTCTTCTCTCACCCTTGGGAAAATAAAAAATTGGGAGCGAAAAGATCATTTTTGTGAAAAAATATGATTTTTTTTTATTTTTACGGCTCTGCATTATGAACTTCTGTGAAGCACTTGTTGGGTCAAAGTGCTCACCACACATCTAGATAAGTTCCTTAGGGGGTCTACTTTCCAAAATGGTGTCACTTGTGGGGGGTTTCAATGTTTACGCACATCAGGGGATCTCCAAACGCAACATGGCATCCCATCTCAATTCCAGTCAATTTTGCATTGAAAAGTAAAATGGCGCTCCTTTCCTTCCGAGCTCTGCCATGCGCCCAAACAGTGGTTTACCCCCACATATGGGGTTTCAGCGTACTCAGGACAAATTGTACAACAACTTTTGGGGTCCATTTTCTCCTGTTACCCTTGGTAAAATAAAACAAATTGGAGCTGAAATAAATTTTGTGTGAAAAAAAAGTAAAATGTTCATTTTTATTTAAACATTCCAAAAATTCCTGTGAAACACCTGAAGGGTTAATAAACTTCTTGAATGTGGTTTTGAGCACCTTGAGGGGTGCAGTTTTAGAATGATGTCACACTTGGGTATTTTCTATCATATAGACCCCTCAAAATGAATTCAAATGAGATGAGGTCCCTAAAAAAAATGGTGTTGTAAAAATGAGAAATTTCTGGTCAACTTTTAACCCTTATAACTCCCTAACAAAAAAAAATTGGGGTTCCAAAATTGTGCTGATGTAAAGTAGATATGTGGGAAATGTTACTTATTAAGTATTTTGCGTGACATATCTCTGTGATTTAAGGGCATAAAAATTCAAAGTTGGAAAATTGCGACATTTTCAAAATTTTCGCCAAATTTCCGTTTTTTTCACAAATAAACGCAAGTTATATGAAAGAAATTTTACCACTATCATGAATTACAATATGTCACGAGAAAACAATGTCAGAATCGCTCAGATCTGTTGAAGCATTCCAGAGTTATAACCTCATAAAGGGACAGTGGTCAGAATTGTAAAAATTGGCCCGGTCATTAACGTGCAAACCACCCTTGGGGCTTAAGGGGTTAAGACTCTGTAGTAGAAAAACAGACCCTAAAACGCATTCTAAATCCCTTTTAAGGCCGGCGTCACACTCAGCGTAAGACAATACGGTCCGTTTTTTACGGCCGTAATACGGCCGTAATACGGAGAAATGTTCCCAAAATAGTGATCCGTAGTCAGGGTGTGTCAGCGTATTTTGCGCATGGCATCCTCCGTATGTAATCCGTATGGCATCCGTACTGCGATATTTTCTCGCAGGCTTGCAAAACCGACATCTAATGGATTTATGTGCTCAAATGTTCGAGAAAACATATATACAGTATATATATATATACATGTCATTGAGACACATATATATATATTCTGTATTTTTATTTAATTCAGCGCGATATATGTTAAAAGACGGTAATTCAATTGCCGGCTTTTCATTTCTCCTTCACAAACCCGACAGGATATGAGACATGGTTTACATACAGTAAACCATCTCATATCCCCATTTTTTTTGCATATTCCACACTTCTAATGTTAGTAGTGTGTATGTGCAAAATTTGGGCGCTGTAGCTGCTAAAATAAAGGGTTAAATGGCGGAAAAAATTGGCGTGGGCTCCCGCGCAATTTTCTCCGCCAGAGTGGTAAAGCCAGTGACTGAGGACAGATATTAATAGCCAGGAGAGGGTCCACGGTTATTGGCCCCCCGTGGCTAAAAACATCTGCCCCCAGCCACCCCAGAAAAGGCACATCTGGAAGATGCGCCTATCCTGGCACTTGGCCACTCTCTTCCCACTCCCTGTAGCGGTGGGATATGGGGTAATGAAGGGTTAATGCCACCTTGCTATTGTAAGGTGACATTAAGCCAGATTAATAATGGAGAGGCGTCAATTATGTCACCTATCCATTATTAATCCAATTGTCTGAAAGGGTTAAAAAACACACACACACACACACACACACACATTATTAAAAAGTATTTTAATGAAATAAACACACAGGTTGTTTTAGAATTTTATTGCTCTCTCAATCCAGCTGAACACCCTCGCTTGGCAAAATAATAAACCCACAAGATACATACCCTCAGATGACCTGTCACGTCCCACGAGGTAATCCGTCTGAAGGGGTTAACTCAATTTACAGGCAGGAGCTGCGCTAAAGCACTCGCTCATGCCTGTAACCCCCGGGGAATGAATGAAAGCTGAGTGATCTGTACTTACATTGAGTTGCGGTGAGGCGCCCTCTGGTGGATGAACTCATATGAACTCGAGCGTGGGAACTTTTCCAAGGCTCCAGTTCATGAGTTCATCCACCAGAGGGCGCCTCACCGCAACTCAATGTAAGTACAGATCACTCAGCTTTCATTCATTCCCCGGGGGTTACAGGCACGAGCGAGTGCTTTAGCACAGCTCCTGCCTGTAAATTGAGTTAACCCCTTCAGATGGATTACCTCGTGGGACGTGACAGTTCTTCTGAGGGTATGTATCTTGTGGGTTTATTATTTTGCCAAGCGAGGGTGTTCAGCTGGATTGAGAGAACAATAAAATACTAAAACAACCTGTGTGTTTATTTCACTAAAATACCTTTTAATAATGTGTGTGTGTTTTTTAACCCTTTCAGACAATTGGATTAATAATGGATAGGTGACATAATTGACGCCTCTCCATTATTAATCTGGCTTAATGTCACCTTACAATAGCAAGGTGGCATTAACCCTTCATTACCCCATATCCCACCGCTACAGGGAGTGGGAAGAGAGTGGCCAAGTGCCAGAATAGGCGCATCTTCCAGATGTGCCTTTTCTGGGGTGGCTGGGGGCAGATGTTTTTAGCCACGGGGGGGCCAATAACCATGGACCCTCTCCTGGCTATTAATATCTGCCGTCAGTCACTGGCTTTACCACTCTGGCGGAGAAAATTGCGCGGGAGCCCACACCATTTTTTTCAGCAATTTAACCCTTTATTTTCGCAGCTACAGCACCCAAATTTTGCACATACACACTACTAACATTAGTAGTGTGGAATATGCGAAAAAAAAAGGGGATATGAGATGGTTTACTGTATGTAAACCATGTCTCATATCATGTCGGGTTTAGGCAGGAGAAATGAAAAGCCGGCAATTGAATTACCGACTTTTCACTAACACCGCTGCGTATTTCTCGCAAGTCACACTGCTGGTCCGTGTGGAATCCGTATTTTTCTCGCCCCCATAGACTTTCATTGGCGATTTATTTGCGCAATACGCTGACAAACGCAGCATGCTGCGATTTTGTACGGCCGTAGAGGACCGTATAATACGGATCAGTAAAATACGGCTGATAGGAGCTGGGACATAGGGAATCGTTGTGCCGTGTGTTATGCGTATTTTACGGATGTATTTTCTGCGCTCATACGTCCGTAAAACTCGCCAGTGTGACGCCGGCCTAAGAATGAATCAGCAAATGATTTTGGACCAAGTGTAATCTAGATAATAAAGAGAATAGGTCTTAGGCTGAAATTAAAATACATTTAATATTTATTATTACTATTATTAATACTATTCTTTTTCCTTATGTTGTTGTTTGCTTATTTTACTTTTTTAAAATTTTATTCTCTTTTTATGTCAATTTATTTTTTCTTTTTTACCATCTTCTGTTCCATTTTATTTCTCCATTTTGTTTCCATTTTTCTGAAACAAAAATATATATATATGTAAATTTACTACATGTTATAGCAAGTCCTCAGCGATACATTGTAGCCCCTTATACGAATTCTGAACTGATGTAGTAATATTTTCACTGCTTTTCTGGTACAAAGTCCTCGGTGCAGTTATTACATAGACATAAAGTTAATGTTGAATCTCACAAAATAAGAAGAACCGACCAAAAAAAAAAAAAAAAAAGAAATAGCGGGACATCTGCGCCCATAACGTGTTTAATTAACTTTTGCATCATGTTCTCAGTGGGTCACGAGCGAAACACTGATCTTTCTCCATCTTTACTTTAATAACTTGTTGAAATGTTGGCATAAAAGGCAGAATATAAACATTCCGAGTAAAGACATAAAACGCGTCGAGCCTCCCACCCATCACTAACAGATGCCAATATCTTTCTTGACAGCCAACACTAAACATGTAAAAAGCGACAAAGCGAGAGAGAGAGACGGTGGTTAATCCAACGAGCGCGAGCCGTAACCTCGTCCCCCGCCTGTGGCAACGCGCCACGCCGAATGGGCCCTTAAAGTGAAATTTATGTCGCCTCTTCTCTGCCCGGGAAACTGTTTTAATCTTGAAAAAGGCAATTACTTGACTGCCATAAAAGCGGACAGGAGCCAAAAAAAAGGGAGTACAAAATAAATGGGGAAAAAAAAAGAAAACAAAGTCAACAAACTCGTTAAAAAGACGTTTCGTTTTTTTATGTTTTTTTTTTTCCTGCAGGAGAAGCCGCTCAGGACAACAGCTCGTCAGAAGCCCTGAAGAAGGATATGGGGACCATGGGGAAAGGTATAATATCCAAGCTTAGTCCTCAAATATCAGTAGTATAAGACATAAAACTACTATCGACGCATTTCAGACCTAAATAACCTTAAAGATAATGGAAGTGTGAAACGCGTTAGTTTTTATTTTCCTGATTGCCAGGATATAAAAAGTCTCTTGATGCCATCCGGTGCCAGTCTGTGCTATACATTATTCCATAGGCAGTTATTGGTTCCCACAGTGGTCATCCAACATGGCATCCAAACTTTCAGGGCCCGGGAGAATATATTTGACAACGGGGCAAATAAAAGAAACACATTCCATAACAAAGACCGAATGAGACCCCAAATATTGTCCTTAGTTTTGTTCCCCAGAAGTGTCCACCTCCAAGACCTTTCCCCGACCATTGAGGTGTTCGCCTCACAGAGGATTGCGTAGACTGTATGCAACTGTAGCAAACCCTCAGCTGTAAGGATTGTCAAAGTAAATGGAGAGACACTGATTTACTTCTAGACTCAAAAACTTGGATTTTCCGCTCAGTTTCTGTTCCAAAAATATGAAGCAAAAAGACTTCATGTGCTCATAGACAGAGACTAACATTGTAGCAAAACCTCAGCTGTGAGAAGTTTTAGGATTTTTCACTAAAACATTTGGCCCTCCAGGTGGATATATTTTTACCTGCAGAGATCTACGAGGACTTTCAGGACTGCAGAGACCGGCGTTGATGGATTTTGATGCTGCTGCTGTTTTTGGCTCATAGAGGATTGTCTGTGCCAAAAACCATTGCAGCAAACACTCAACTGTATGGAAAGGGAGTGTGGCATCAGAAAATTACCTGTTGTTTAAATCAGGTTTTTGTGTTAAATGGAGGTTGTGACATCAACTATTGTGCATGGTGGATCCAGTGTTATCTACTGTATATAGAGGTGTTATCAGTCATTGTACAGGAGGAGGAGGTGAGCTGTGACATCACCTATTGTGAATGGTGGATCCTGTATTATCTACTGTATATAGAGGTATTATCAGTCATTCTACAGGAGGAGGAGGTGAGCTGTGACATCACCTATTGTGAATGGTGGATCCTGTATTATCTACTGTATATAGAGGTGTTATCAGTCATTGTACAGGAGGAGGAGGTGAGCTGTGACATCACCTATTGTGAATGGTGGATCCTGTATTATCTACTGTATATAGAGGTGTTATCAGTCATTGTACAGGAGGAGGAGGTGAGCTGTGACATCACCTATTGTGAATGGTGGATCCTGTGTTATCTACTGTATATAGAGGTGTTATCAGTCATTGTACAGGAGGAGGAGGTGAGCTGTGACATCACCTATTGTGAATGGTGGATCCTGTGTTATCTACTGTATATAGAGGTGTTATCAGTCATTGTACAGGAGGAGGTGAGCTGTAACATCACCTATTGTGAATGGTGGATCCTGTGTTATCTACTGTATATAGAGGTGTTATCAGTCATTGTACAGGAGGAGGAGGTGAGCTGTGACATCACCTATTGTGTATGGTGGATCCTGTGTTATCTACTATATATAGAGGTGCTATCAGTCATTGTACAGGAGGAGGAGGTGAGCTGTGACATCACCTATTGTGAATGGTGGATCCTGTGTTATCTGCTGTATATAGAGGTGTTATCAGTCATTGTACAGGAGGAGGAGGTGAGCTGTGACATCACCTATTGTGAATGGTGGATCCTGTGTTATCTACTGTATATAGAGGTGTTATCAGTCATTGTACAGGAGGAGGTGAGCTGTGACATCACCTATTGTGAATGGTGGATCCAGTGTTATCTACTGTATATAGAGGTGTTATCAGTCATTGTACAGGAGGAGGAGGTGAGCTGTGACATCACCTATTGTGAATGTTGGATCCTGCGTTATCTACTGTATATAGAGATGTTATCAGTCACTGTACAGGAGGAGGAGGTGAGCTGTGACATCACCTATTGTGAATGGTGGATCCTGTATTATCTACTGTATATAGAGGTGTTATCAGTCATTGTACAGGAGGAGGAGGAGGTGAGCTGTGACATCACCTATTGTGAATGGTGGATCCTGTGTTATCTACTGTATATAGAGGTGTTATCAGTCATTGTACAGGAGGAGGCGGTGTGCTGTGATATCACCTATTGTGAATGGTGGATCCTGTGGTATCTACTGTATATAGAGGTGTTATCAGTCATTGTACAGGAGGAGGAGGTGAGCTGTGACATCACCTATTGTGAATGGTGGATCCTGTATTATCTACTGTATATAGAGGTATTATCAGTCATTCTACAGGAGGAGGAGGTGAGCTGTGACATCACCTATTGTGAATGGTGGATCCTGTATTATCTACTGTATATAGAGGTGTTATCAGTCATTGTACAGGAGGAGGAGGTGAGCTGTGACATCACCTATTGTGAATGGTGGATCCTGTATTATCTACTGTATATAGAGGTGTTATCAGTCATTGTACAGGAGGAGGAGGTGAGCTGTGACATCACCTATTGTGAATGGTGGATCCTGTGTTATCTACTGTATATAGAGGTGTTATCAGTCATTGTACAGGAGGAGGAGGTGAGCTGTGACATCACCTATTGTGAATGGTGGATCCTGTGTTATCTACTGTATATAGAGGTGTTATCAGTCATTGTACAGGAGGAGGTGAGCTGTAACATCACCTATTGTGAATGGTGGATCCTGTGTTATCTACTGTATATAGAGGTGTTATCAGTCATTGTACAGGAGGAGGAGGTGAGCTGTGACATCACCTATTGTGTATGGTGGATCCTGTGTTATCTACTATATATAGAGGTGCTATCAGTCATTGTACAGGAGGAGGAGGTGAGCTGTGACATCACCTATTGTGAATGGTGGATCCTGTGTTATCTGCTGTATATAGAGGTGTTATCAGTCATTGTACAGGAGGAGGAGGTGAGCTGTGACATCACCTATTGTGAATGGTGGATCCTGTGTTATCTACTGTATATAGAGGTGTTATCAGTCATTGTACAGGAGGAGGTGAGCTGTGACATCACCTATTGTGAATGGTGGATCCAGTGTTATCTACTGTATATAGAGGTGTTATCAGTCATTGTACAGGAGGAGGAGGTGAGCTGTGACATCACCTATTGTGAATGTTGGATCCTGCGTTATCTACTGTATATAGAGATGTTATCAGTCACTGTACAGGAGGAGGAGGTGAGCTGTGACATCACCTATTGTGAATGGTGGATCCTGTATTATCTACTGTATATAGAGGTGTTATCAGTCATTGTACAGGAGGAGGAGGAGGTGAGCTGTGACATCACCTATTGTGAATGGTGGATCCTGTGTTATCTACTGTATATAGAGGTGTTATCAGTCATTGTACAGGAGGAGGCGGTGTGCTGTGATATCACCTATTGTGAATGGTGGATCCTGTGGTATCTACTGTATATAGAGGTGTTATCAGTCATTGTACAGGAGGAGGAGGTGAGCTGTGACATCACCTATTGTGAATGGTGGATCCTGTATTATCTACTGTATATAGAGGTGTTATCAGTCATTGTACAGGAGGAGGAGGTGAGCTGTGACATCACCTATTGTGAATGGTGGATCCTGTATTATCTGCTGTATATAGAGGTGTTATCAGTCATTGTACAGGAGGAGGAGGTGAGCTGTGACATCACCTATTGTGAATGGTGGATCCTGTGTTATCTACTGTATATAGAGGTGTTATCAGTCATTGTACAGGAGGAGGTGAGCTGTGACATCACCTGTTGTGAATGGTGGATCCAGTGTTATCTACTGTATATAGAGGTGTTATCAGTCATTGTACAGGAGGAGGAGGTGAGCTGTGACATCACCTATTGTGAATGTTGGATCCTGCGTTATCTACTGTATATAGAGATGTTATCAGTCACTGTACAGGAGGAGGAGGTGAGCTGTGACATCACCTATTGTGAATGGTGGATCCTGTATTATCTACTGTATATAGAGGTGTTATCAGTCATTGTACAGGAGGAGGAGGAGGTGAGCTGTGACATCACCTATTGTGAATGGTGGATCCTGTGTTATCTACTGTATATAGAGGTGTTATCAGTCATTGTACAGGAGGAGGCGGTGTGCTGTGATATCACCTATTGTGAATGGTGGATCCTGTGGTATCTACTGTATATAGAGGTGTTATCAGTCATTGTACAGGAGGAGGAGGTGAGCTGTGACATCACCTATTGTGAATGGTGGATCCTGTATTATCTACTGTATATAGAGGTGTTATCAGTCATTGTACAGGAGGAGGAGGTGAGCTGTGACATCACCTATTGTGAATGGTGGATCCTGTATTATCTACTGTATATAGAGGTGTTATCAGTCATTGTACAGGAGGAGGAGGTGAGCTGTGACATCACCTATTGTGAATGGTG
The DNA here is from genome assembly GCF_051348905.1 of Ranitomeya variabilis. Lineage (NCBI taxonomy): Eukaryota > Metazoa > Chordata > Amphibia > Anura > Dendrobatidae > Ranitomeya > Ranitomeya variabilis. Next base: position 47,985,773 of record NC_135232.1, on the reverse strand, counting down.
GATCCTGTGTTATCTACTGTATATAGAGGTGTTATCAGTCATTGTACAGGAGGAGGAGGTGAGCTGTGACATCACCTATTGTGAATGGTGGATCCTGTGTTATCTACTGTATATAGAGGTGTTATCAGTCATTGTACAGGAGGAGGTGAGCTGTAACATCACCTATTGTGAATGGTGGATCCTGTGTTATCTACTGTATATAGAGGTGTTATCAGTCATTGTACAGGAGGAGGAGGTGAGCTGTGACATCACCTATTGTGTATGGTGGATCCTGTGTTATCTACTATATATAGAGGTGCTATCAGTCATTGTACAGGAGGAGGAGGTGAGCTGTGACATCACCTATTGTGAATGGTGGATCCTGTGTTATCTGCTGTATATAGAGGTGTTATCAGTCATTGTACAGGAGGAGGAGGTGAGCTGTGACATCACCTATTGTGAATGGTGGATCCTGTGTTATCTACTGTATATAGAGGTGTTATCAGTCATTGTACAGGAGGAGGTGAGCTGTGACATCACCTATTGTGAATGGTGGATCCAGTGTTATCTACTGTATATAGAGGTGTTATCAGTCATTGTACAGGAGGAGGAGGTGAGCTGTGACATCACCTATTGTGAATGTTGGATCCTGCGTTATCTACTGTATATAGAGATGTTATCAGTCACTGTACAGGAGGAGGAGGTGAGCTGTGACATCACCTATTGTGAATGGTGGATCCTGTATTATCTACTGTATATAGAGGTGTTATCAGTCATTGTACAGGAGGAGGAGGAGGTGAGCTGTGACATCACCTATTGTGAATGGTGGATCCTGTGTTATCTACTGTATATAGAGGTGTTATCAGTCATTGTACAGGAGGAGGCGGTGTGCTGTGATATCACCTATTGTGAATGGTGGATCCTGTGGTATCTACTGTATATAGAGGTGTTATCAGTCATTGTACAGGAGGAGGAGGTGAGCTGTGACATCACCTATTGTGAATGGTGGATCCTGTATTATCTACTGTATATAGAGGTGTTATCAGTCATTGTACAGGAGGAGGAGGTGAGCTGTGACATCACCTATTGTGCATGGTGGATCCAGTGTTATCTACTGTATATAGAGGTGTTATCAGTCATTGTACAGGAGGAGGCGGTGAGCTGTGATATCACCTATTGTGAATGGTGGATCCTGTGGTATCTACTGTATATAGAGGTGTTATCAGTCATTGTACAGGAGGAGGAGGTGAGCTGTGACATCACCTATTGTGAATGGTGGATCCTGTATTATCTACTGTATATAGAGGTGTTATCAGTCATTGCACAGGAGGAGGAGGAGGTGAGCTGTGACATTACCTATGGTGAATGGTGGATCCTGTGTTATCTGCTGTATATAGAGGTGTTGTCAGACATTGTACAGGAGGAGGAGGTGAGCTGTGACATCACCTATTGTGCATGGTGGATCCAGTGTTATCTACTGTATATAGAGGTGTTATCAGTCATTGTACAGGAGGAGGAGAGCTGTGACATCACCTATTGTGGATGGTGAATCCTGTGTTATCTACTGTATATAGAGGTGTTATCAGTCATTGTACAGGAGGAGGAGGAGGTGAGCTGTGACATTACCTATTGTGAATGGTGGATCCTGTGTTATCTGCTGTATATAGAGGTGTTGTCAGACATTGTACAGGAGGAGGAGGTGAGCTGTGACATCACCTATTGTGCATGGTGGATCCTGTGTTATCTACTGTATATAGAGGTGTTATCAGTCATTGTACAGGAGGAGGCGGTGAGCTGTGATATCACCTATTGTGAATGGTGGATCCTGTGGTATCTACTATATATAGAGGTGTTATCAGTCATTGTACAGGAGGAGGAGGTGAGCTGTGACATCACCTATTGTGAATGGTGGATCCTGTATTATCTACTGTATATAGAGGTGTTATCAGTCATTGTACAGGAGGAGGAGGTGAGCTGTGACATCACCTATTGTGAATGGTGGATCCTGTATTATCTACTGTATATAGAGGTGTTATCAGTCATTGTACAGGAGGAGGAGGAGGTGAGCTGTGACATTACCTATTGTGAATGGTGGATCCTGTGTTATCTGCTGTATATAGAGGTGTTATCAGTCATTGTACAGGAGGAGGAGGTGAGCTGTGACATCACCTATTGTGGATGTGAATCCTGTGTTATCTACTGTATATAGAGGTGTTATCAGTCATTGTACAGGAGGAGGAGGAGGTGAGCTGTGACATTACCTATTGTGAATGGTGGATCCTGTGTTATCTGCTGTATATAGAGGTGTTGTCAGACATTGTACAGGAGGAGGAGGTGAGCTGTGACATCACCTATTGTGCATGGTGGATCCAGTGTTATCTACTGTATATAGAGGTGTTATCAGTCATTGTACAGGAGGAGGAGTTGAGCTGTGATATCACCTATTGTGAATGGTGGATCCTGTGTTATCTACTGAATATAGAGGTGTTATCAGTCATTGTACAGGAGGAGGAGGTGAGCTGTGACATCACCTATTGTGAATGGTGGATCCTGTGTTATCTACTGTATATAAAGGTGTTATCAGTCATTGAACAGGAGGAGGAGGAGGTGAGCTGTGACATCTATTGTGAATGGTGGATTTTGTGTTATCTACTGTGTTATCAGTCATTGTACAGGAGGAGGAGGTGAGCTGTGACATCACCTATTGTGAATGGTGGATCCTGTTTTATCTACTGTATATAGAGGTGTTATCAGTCATTGTACAGGGGGAGGAGGTGAGCTGTGATATCATCTATTGTGAATGGTGGATCTTGTGTTATCTACTGAATATAGAGGTGTTATCAGTCATTGTACAGGAGGGGGAGGTGAGCTGTGACTAACTATTGTGAATGGTGGATCCTGTGTTATCTACTGTATATAGAGGTGTTATCAGTCATTGTACAGGAGGAGGAGGAGTTGAGCTGTTGGAACGCCTGCCAGGGCCGTGGGGTACTCGATACCGGGTACAGTACTTAAAGGGAGGTCCGTGGCCCTGGGCGCCCATGTAAAAGGAACGGTCTGTAAAGGGGTGTGTGAAATGGTAATAAAAGTTCATGACGCCGCCTGTGATATTCGGTCAGGGATGACCGATACTGCTTAAAGGGGTCTGCTGGGGTGATGTTATGGCAGCTGGGATGGTATGACTTCCCACAGGTGAAGCTGGGTCCCCAGAGCTCCCGGTGTAATAGGGACAGGTGGTAGGTGGTGTAGAAAGAAACGGAGGACACAGGGTTGCAGTCTCTTTACCTCTTTACTGTAGAGTTCAGGCAGCCACAGTCCAAGGTACCGGATCACAGGAACTGGTATGGTCCAGCCAGCTCGAAAGCGAATCTGGAATCCCCCTTACCAGGTGGGGTTGGATGCCTTCCTTCTAATGCTGTGGTGTAGTCCCTTGCTGCCTTAGGCCTCACACAAGGTCCTCACGTTCTCTCTGTCCCCCTTAATGTAGGACACTAACCGGTATGACAGGCAACTCGAGCCTTTTTACAGGATCTCTTGTTATGACCCCAATGGCAGAGGGTCTCAGGAATAATGCTAAGTCAGTAAATACAGAAAACCAGCTCATAGGGCAGTGGTAACTAGGCTGACCATATAACTAATCCTAGCACCACAAATACCAGCAGCCGGGGAACGTTCCTACGTTGATCCTAGACGTCTCGCGCCAGCCGGAGAGCTAACTACCCCTAGAAGGGAAAAGAAAGACCTTTCTTGCCTCCAGAGGAAATACCCCAAAAAGTTGGATAGAAGCCCCCCACAAATAATAACGGTGAGGTAAGAGGAAAAGACAAACATAAGAATGAGCTAGGAATTTAGCAAAGAGAGGCCCACTAGCTAATAGCAGAATATAGAAAGATAACTTATATGGTCAGCAAAAAATCTTATCAAAAATATCCACACTGGAAATTCAAGAACCCCCGAACCGTCTAACGGCCCGGGGGGAGAACACCAGCCCCCTAGAGCTTCCAGCAAGGTCAGGAATCACATTTAGTACAAGCTGGACAAAAATGATAGCAAACAAATAACCCAAAAAACAAAGAAGCAAGACTTAGCTTAATTTAGCACGAACCAGGACCAGCAAACAGGAGCAAACAGAATGTGTCTGATAACACCGATGCCAGGCACTGGACTAAGGTTCCAGGAGGGTTATATAGCAACACCCCTGAAGTAACGACCCAGGTGGGTGCAAACAGAGGGAAGGAAATCCCAGAGTCATATCACTAGTAACCACTAGAGGGAGCCAAAAAAGTCTAATTCACAACAATCTCTATCACGACCCGGGCTCTATCTGTTAATGTGTCCTCTGGTGTTAATGGTGGACAGGTAACTTGAAGTCCAGCCGTCTGCCGGTTTCTGCTGTGGGACATAAAATACTGCACAACCTCGGTCTTCCGTCTACCAGTATCTGCACTCAGCATGGAGGAAGCTCACTTGCAGCTTCTCTCTCCAGCTCTTTACTTCGCCTTTTGCTTCTTTTCCTCCTTCACGCTCTCTACAACTTATTCCATCTTTCTCTCTCCCTTCCAGGAGCTGCAGCACCTCATGAGGCTGCACGGCCCCTCTCTTTCCTCTCTGGTCTGTCTCTGACAGACTGACCTAACTTCCCCTCCAGCCCAGCCAGAATATATATATATATATATATATATAATACCCAAAATTGGAACAGCACAACTCCTATACTTAGCTTCAGGTGCAATGCCCATAGACCACCCGTCCACCGGTCGTCTCCAGTCAATATTCAAACAAAAGCAGGCAGCACTCTGTTTCCAAGTAAATATGCAGGACTTTAATGGACCCACATGTCTCAGCGACGTTTCGGCTCGACTGAGCCTTTCTCAAGCCTTGAGAAAGGCTCAGTCGAGCCGAAACGTCGCTGAGACATGTGGGTCCATTAAAGTCCTGCATATTTACTTGGAAACAGAGTGCTGCCTGCTTTTGTTTGAATATATATATATATATATATATATATATATATATATATATATATATATATATATATATATACACTCACTGGCCACTTTATTAAGTACACCTGTCCAACTTCTTGTTAACACTTAATTTCTAATCAGCCAATCACATGGCGGCAACTCAGTGCATTTAGGCATGTAGACATGGTCAAGACAATCTCCTGCAGTTCAAACCGAGCATCAGTATGGGGAAGAAAGGTGATTTGAGTGCCTTTGAACGTGGCATGGTTGTTGGTGCCAGAAGGGCTGGTCTGAGTATTTCAGAAACTGCTGATCTACTGGGATTTTCACGCACAACCATCTCTAGGGTTTACAGAGAATGGTCCGAAAAAGAAAAAAAATCCAGTGAGCGGCAGTTCTGTGGGCGGAAATGCCTTGTTGATGCCAGAGGTCAGAGGAGAATGGGCAGACTGGTTCGAGCTGATAGAAAGGCAACAGTGACTCAAATCGCCACCCGTTACAACCAAGGTAGGCCTAAGAGCATCTCTGAACGCACAGTGCGTCGAACTTTGAGGCAGATGGGCTACAGCAGCAGAAGACCACACCGGGTACCACTCCTTTCAGCTAAGAACAGGAAACTGAGGCTACAATTTGTACAAGCTCATCGAAATTGGACAGTAGAAGATTGGAAAAACGTTGCTTGGTCTGATGAGTCTCGATTTCTGCTGCGACATTCGGATGGTAGGGTCAGAATTTGGCGTAAACAACATGAAAGCATGGATCCATCCTGCCTTGTATGGAGCATCTTTGGGATGTGCAGCCGACAAATCTGCGGCAACTGTGTGATGCCATCATGTCAATATGGACCAAAATCTCTGAGGAATGCTTCCAGCACCTTGTTGAATCTATGCCACGAAGAATTGAGGCAGTTCTGAAGGCAAAAGGGGGTCCAACCCGTTACTAGCATGGTGTACCTAATAAAGTGGCCGGTGAGTGTATATATATATAGGGGAGCCACCCACAAACTGGATCAGAGCTCCTTCTGGCCTGGAGTAAGAACATATTGCATGCTTGTGATACCTGATAAAAGGGATCCTTCCTCGCTTCCGTGCATGACATCACTCTCCCCGTGATGAATGCAATGCCTCTGTAACAACCAGGGACCTGGGGTGTTATACTGTGACATCATGTATTGTGAATTGTGGATCCTGTGTTATCTACTGTATATAGAGGTGTAATCAGTCATTGTACAGGAGGAGGAGGTGAGCTGTGACATCACCTATTGGGAATGGTGGATCCCGTGTTATGTTCTGTATATAGAGGTGTTATCAGCCATTGTACAGGAAGAGGAGGAGGTGAGCTGTGACATCACCTATTGTGAATTGTGGATCCTGAGTTATCTACTATATGTAGAGGTGTTATCAGTCATTGTACAGAAGGAGGAGGAGGAGGTGAGCTGTGATATCGCCTATTGTGTATGGTGCATCCTGTGTTATCTACTGTATATAGAGGTGTTATCAATCATTGTACAGGAGGAGGAGGTGAGCTGTGACATCACCTATTGGGAATGGTTGATCCCGTGTTATGATCTGTATATAGAGGTGTTATCATTTATTGTAATCCTGCCTCTGATGATAACGAGCTAGCTGTACATTCAGACAAGGACAAGAAGTATGAGCCTTAGATAAGCCCTAGTGGCCAGTGTGAAAGTTGCAAAATTACATTCTTTAATAAAGATCATGATGTGAAAAAAACATTGTCAAACATGTTTAAAAAATACATATAGCACAAAAACCCAATTAACCCCTATCCGACATCGGGTGTAATAGTACGCCAATGTCAAACACCCTCCCTTTGAGGTGGGCTTTGGCGGTGAGTCCACATCTTTTCTGGCACATGTCAGCTGTTTTGAACAGCTGACATATGCCTCTAACAGCCACTGGTGGAATCGCGATCCATCCGCGGCTGTTAACCTGTTAAACGCCGCTATCAAACTCTGACAGCAGAATTTAACACATGATTCCAACAAGCGCGCCGGAAATCCCACCCATCAGCGCCTGTGTCACATGACTGCTGGTCGCTTATGGGTCGGCATGACAACCAGAGGTCTCCAGTAGTGATGAGCGAGTATACTCGTTACTCGAGATTTCCCGAACATGCTTGGGTGGTCTTAGGGTGGTATTTCGGCGTGCTCAGAGATTTAGTTTTTGTCGACGCAGCTGCATGATTTGCAGCTGCTAGCCAGGCTGAATACATGTGGAGATTCTCTAACAAACAGGCATTCCTCACATGTATTCAGGGTATGTGCACACGTTGCAGATTTCCTGCGGATCCGCAGTGTTTTTTTCTGTGCAGAAACGCTGCAGATCCACAAGTGATTTACAGTACAATGTAAATCAAAGGCAAAAAAAAAAATGTTGTGCTAATGGTGCAGAAAAATCCACATGGAAAACGCAGCAGATACAAAAAAGGACCATGTCACTTCTTTTTGCGGATCTGCTGCGTTTCTGCACCCATTCCTTGATAGAAATCCGCAGGGGTCAAAAAAGGAAGAAATCCGCAGCAAATCCGCAAATAAAACGCACAAAAAACGCAAAAAAAAAGGCTCGGATTCTGACCTGCGTTTTCTGCCAAGAAATGCAGAATTTGCACAGAAAATTCCACAGTCAAATCCGCAACGTTTGCATATAGAAATACTTGGAGACCACCCGAGCATGCTCGAGAAATCTCAAGTACCGAGCATACTCGCTCATCACTAGTCTCCAGCAGACCTCTATGGTTGTCACTGTCGGATTCCTATGAGCGCCACCCGATGGACGGCGCTCATAGCAAGTCAGCAAGTCTGCTACATACAGGCGATCTGATCATCGCCTGTATGTAGCAGAGGTGATCAAGTTATGGAAGCTTCTAGCCTCCGATGGACACTATTGAAGCATGCCAAAAGTGAAAAAAAAAATGTTTTTAAAGATATTTAAAAAATTTAAAAATATAAAAGTTCAAATCACCCCCTTTTGCCCCATTCAAATTAAAACATTAAAAAAAATCAAACACACACATAATTGGAATCGCCGCGTTCAGAATCGCCCGATCTATCAAAAAAAAAGAATTAACCCGATCCCTAAACGGCGTAGCAAGAAAAAAAGTAAAAATGCCAGAATTCTGTTTTTTTGGTCTCCGCAACATTGCATTAAAATGCAATAACGAGCGATCAAAAGATCATATCTGCACCAAAATGGTGTCATTAAAAACGTCAGCTCGGCACGCATAAAATAAGCCCTCACCCGACCCCAGATCACTAAAAATGAAGACGCTACGGGTATCGGAAAATTGTACTTTTTTTTTTTTTTAACAGATTTTTTGGAATTTTCTTCACTGCTTAAATAAAAAAGAACCTAGACATGTTTGGCGTCTATGAACTCGCAATGACCTGGAGAATCATAATGACAGGTCAGTTTTAGCATTTAGTGAACCTAGTAAAAAAGCCAAACAAAAAACAAGTGTGGGATTGCACTTTTTTTGCAATTTCACATCACTTGGAATTTTTTTCCCGTTTTCCAGTACACGATACGGTAAGTCCAATGGTGTCATTGAAAAGTACAACTCGTTGCGTAAAGAAGAAGCCCATATTGACGGAAAAAAAAAGGTATGGTTCTGAGAAGAAGGGGAGCTAAAAACGAAAATACCTCTGGTCATGAAGGGGTTAAACAATGGGTCATCTTGGGAAGAAACATTCTGTAAAAACAAAATTGGTCGCTTGACTCAGGGCTGAGATGCATTTATTCCAACGACGCACTCAAAAGGACGCACAAGGTCGCAGTCAGAGTCGCCGCCCGGCCCAGGCGACTACCGCCAGCCAGATGTGATCTCTTCCTTCTCTCTTCGAGGGCGAACACATTAGAGTCCATTATTCGCCCTTCATTATGGCAGCGACATGGCCCCTTTTAACTCCTTCCTTGCCTGAGGCTGGAAACCCATCGCTCACAGAGAGGCGCTCGCTGCCGGCATCACCCTACCGAAAGGGTTAACGGCAAAGTTAGGCAGGTAACCGGCTTATGAACCATATTTTACGTCTGACAAGCTACGTATGAATAATATATAGAGGCTGGGTGGATATAATTGAGATTAATGCATGCGTATCAATCAATACGTGACACGGTAATATAATACTTTAAAATAATATATTGCATTGATTTATATTCATGGATTTCTGCAGACCTCGCCCTGCCCGCGCGGCATCATTTCTATTTTTTTTTGTTTTCAACATTTGTCAAATTTTATATAAATTCTTCCACTTTTATATTTTTTATTTTTAGAAGAACTTCAAAAAGTTTTATTCGAACAAATAGATCTGAGGAGGAGATTGGAGCAAGAATTCCAGGTGTTAAAGGGGACGCCATCATTTCCTGTGTTCAGTAAGAATATTTATTATTATAATTGCGATTATTATTATTATTTGTGATTCATAGTTAACCAAGGCCAGGGATAAGCGGTGACGTTACAATATTTGCATACTTATACTCCCGGATCTCCACTCTTTGCTTTGTGTTCTCTGGTCATCTTCTGGCATTGCTTATGTCACGTGAACGCTGCAGCCTATCAGTGAGTGATGGGCTGCAGCGCTCACATGACATAAATATTGTTCCGGCACAGGGCGGAGGTCCTCGTTTGGGCACAGACCCCTTCATTTCTATCTTAGATGTATTACAAGGGGTTAAAGTCCTCTTAGAACATCATTAAGTGATTTATATATATATTGTATAAATCTCCTCTTCCCATGAGAGCCTCCTGAGCGCTTCCTCGCCTGATACCTTTGTCTCTTCGCTTCCTGTTTTGCCTCTTAATCCTCGATGAGGTTTGTTAAAAGAAGAGCAGCGGCTGTTTAATGCTCACTCTCCGATGTTACCTCCATTACCAGGGGCCGAAAGTGATAGATACTCCAGGATAAAAGTCCAGACACTTGTGAATCTTTAATAAGTTCTGCTCAGCAGCTGCCCCCGAGGTCTCCTGGAGGCCTCACCCCATGTAGGAGCATCACACAGCCGCTCTCACCATCCAGCCGGACAGATATCTTATTAAATAAATACAAAGTTTTCTATAAAGTAAATATTGAAAGAAAAAAAAAAGCAAAACACTCTAAACATAATACACACACACGTCACCATAAAACATAACACCCTATAAGATTACATTGGCGCTCTTTTGTAACAAGCAAAAAAAAACCAAATTTGATTGAAACCGAGAGAAAACGTTTTTGAGGAGTTTTCACTTTTCGAGGAAGATTTGGAGAGTTTCTGCTCAGTTTCTGCTCCTAAAACTCCTCTAAAAAAACTCAGTGTGCACATAGTCTTAGTTTTTGCTCTGTTAAAAGAGGGCAGGGGGCAAATCACTGGGAATAGGCAGTATATGGTGTCATTTATATGGGCACTATATGGCACTATTTCTAATAACAGTATATGGCACAATATATATGGACACTGTATAGTGCAGTTTATGTAATAATGGAATTATTTATGTGAGCAGTGTATGGCGCTGTTTGTATAATCTTATTATGGAATTATTGTACTATGTATATTAGCACTGTATGGCACTACTTATAATGTCAGTATAGTTGTACTATTTATGGGCACTGTTTGGCACTATTTCTATAGTGTGAGGTATTATTATTATTTGAGCACTGTATAGTGCTGTTTATATAATTGGATTATGGAATTATTTATATGGGCACTATATGGCACTATTTCTAATGACAGTATGTGATATAATATATATGGACACTGTATAGCGCCGTTCATGTTGTAAGTTTATGAAATTATTTATGTGAGCAGTGTATGGCACTATTAACTTTGCATGGCACATGTGTAATGACAGTGTATTGTACTATGTATATTAGCACTGTATGGCACTACTTATAATGACAGTATATTTATACTATTTATGCGCACTGTTTGGCACGGTTTCTATAATGTGTGGCAATATTTATATGATGATTCTGGAATTATTTATTTGGGCACTGTATGACACGCTTCACCTTTCATAGCACATTTGTAATGACAGATGATGGCACTATTTATAGGGGCACTATATGGCATTATTTCTAATGACAGTGTATAGCACTAATCGGAAGGGCACACTTTGGAAATATTCCCAATAGCAGTGTATGTTAATATTTATATTGCACTATTTCTAAGGACATTGTATGGCACTATTTATTTGAGCACTGTAAAGCACTATTTCTAATGACAGTATATAGTACTATATATGGATATTGCATGGCACTATTTCTAGTGACATTGTATGTAACTATTCATCTGGGTGTTACATATCACTCTTTCTAATAACAGTGTACGGTATGATTCATATTGACACTGGATTTCACCATTTCTTACAACAGTATTTGACACTATTAATATAAGCACTATATGGCACAAGTATCTAATAGCTGTGTATGTTACACTTTGTATGACACTCTTTTTATTGACAGTGTATGGCACTCTTGATGTGGGCACACTATGACTATATTTTTAATACCAGTGTAGAATATTATTTTTATGGGCAGTGTTTCTAATGACTGTGTTAGGTACTATTTATATGGGCACAATATGGCAATATTTCTCATGACACTGTATACTACAATTCATTTTGGCACTGTTTGGCATTATTTCTAGTGACATATATGGTACTGTATATGGGCTTGGCATAACACTGTTCATACAGTCAGTTTTTGGAACTGTTTATGTGAGCGTTGTATGTAACCTTCTATGTAACTTATGAATAGAGGAGACTGGGAGTGATCCGGCCTCTTACATTGAATATGTTTCATTCTAGTATGTTAATTATTGATCATGAATTCTTTTTATTTTTCCATTTTCCTTCACAGATAACTTCCATGACCAAATGAAGCGAGAACTAGCATATAGAGAGGAAATGGTCCAGCAACTACAAATTGTAAGCTATATTCCTCCCCCACTGAGTACAGGCTGCCATAATTAGTGCCAGTGTACAGCTAATTTTATTATATTTAACCCCAGATCTACTGCAGATTTATCTCTAAAATATCCCCACTAAATATCATTCATCTTCTGCGCAGTTCAGATTTGTGCCACTAGGCGGCAGATCTGTAATCTATCAGTTTAAAAATTCTCATGCAAATCAATAGGGAAGTAATTTTTGCCCATACAAAATACATGGCTCCAACAGCAATGCCTATGCCTCACCAGAGACCCCAGAGCTTTCCTATACCAGTCCTGACGTCTGCCATTATAGTCAAGAGCTGTATTCCTAATACTGGTGTCTTCAGAACAGAAATCTCCCAGTATGTCATGTTTGTTCAGTATTTGAAAAGTTTGCTCTGCTGATTTTCATTTTGGGTTGTGTCATTCAGGAGAATAGTGAGTGCAGCTCTGGAGTATAATACAGGATCAGTACAGGATCAGTAATGTAATGTATGTACACAGTGACTGCACCAGCAGAATAGTGAGTGCAGCTCTGGAGTATAATACAGGATGTAACTCAGGATCAGTAATGTAATGTATGTACACAGTGACTGCACCAGCAGAATAGTGACTGCAGCTCTGGGGTATAATACAGGATGTAACTCAGGATCAGTACAGGATCAGTAATGTATGTACACAGTGACTGCACCAGCAGAATAGTGAGTGCAGCTCTGGGGTATAATACAGGATGTAACTCAGGATCAGTAATGTAATGTATGTACACAGTGACTGCACCAGCAGAATAGTGAGTGCAGCTCTGGAGTATAATACAGGATGTAACTCAGGATCAGTAATGTAATGTATGTACACAGTGACTGCACCAGCAGAATAGTGAGTGCAGCTCTGGAGTATAATACAGGATGTAACTCAGGATCAGTAATGTAATGTATGTACACAGTGACTGCACCAGCAGAATAGTGACTGCAGCTCTGGGGTATAATACAGGATGTAACTCAGGATCAGTAATGTAATGTATGTACACAGTGACTGCACCAGCAGAATAGTGAGTGCAGCTCTGGAGTATAATACAGGCTGTAACTCAGGATCAGTAATGTAATGTATGTACACAGTGACTGCACCAGCAGAATAGTGAGTGCAGCTCTGGAGTATAATACAGGATGTAACTCAGGAGCAGTAATGTAACGTATGTACACAGTGACTGCACCAGCAGAATAGTGAGTGCAGCTCTGGAGTATAATACAGGATGTAACTCAGGATCAGAACAGGATCAGTAATGTAAAGTATGTACACAGTGACTGCACCAGCAGAATAGTGAATGCAGCTCTGGGGTATAATACAGGATGTAACTCAGGATCAGAACAGGATCAGTAATGTAATGTATGTACACAGTGACTGCACCAGCAGAATAGTGAGTGCAGCTCTGGAGTATAATACAGGATGTAACAAAGGATCAGTAATGTAATGTATGTACAAAGTGACTGCACCAGCAGAATAGTGAGTGCAGCTCTGGAGTATAATAGAGGATGTCATTCAGGATCAGTAATGTAATGTATGTACACAGTGACTGCACCAGCAGAATAGTGACTGCAGCTCTGGGGTATAATACAGGATGTAACTCAGGATCAGTAATGTATGTATGTACACAGTGACTGCACCAGCAGAATAGTGAGTGCAGCTCTGGGGTATAATACAGGATGTAACTCAGGATCAGAACAGGATCAGTAATGTAATGTATGTACACAGTGACTGCACCAGCAGAATAGTGAGTGCAGCTCTGGGGTATAATACAGGATGTAACTCAGGATCAGTAATGTAATGTATGTACACAGTGACTGCACCAGCAGAATAGTGAGTGCAGCTCTGGAGTATAATACAGGCTGTAACTCAGGATCAGTAATGTAATGTGTGTACACAGTGACTGCACCAGCAGAATAGTGAGTGCAGCTCTGGAGTATAATACAGGCTGTAACTCAGGATCAGTAATGTAATGTATGTACACAGTGACTGCACCAGCAGAATAGTGAGTGCAGCTCTGGAGTATAATACAGGCTGTAACTCAGGATCAGTAATGTAATGTATGTACACAGTGACTGCACCAGCAGAACAGTGAGTGCAGCTCTGGAGTATAATACAGGCTGTAACTCAGGATCAGTAAGGCTACGTTCACATTTGCGGTGTGCGCCGCAGCGTCGCCGCCGCAACGCACAGCGCAAATGTGAACACATGCACAACGCTGCTTTTTGCGCCGCATGCGTCCTTTTTTCCATTGATTTTGGACGCAGCAAAAATGCAACTTGCTGCGTCCTCTGCGCCCCGACGCGGGCGCCGCAGGGACGCATGCGGCGCAAAAAGCAAGTGCACCGCATGTCCATGCGCCCCCATGTTAAATATAGGGGCGCATGATGCATGCGGCGCCGCTGCGGTGCCCGACGCTGCGGCGCTAGCCGCGAATGTGAACGTAGCCTAATGTAATGTATGTACACAGTGACTGCACCAGCAGAATAGTGAGTGCAGCTCTGGAGTATAATACAGGATGTAACTCAGGAGCAGTAATGTAACGTATGTACACAGTGACTGCACCAGCAGAATAGTGAGTGCAGCTCTGGAGTATAATACAGGATGTAACTCAGGAGCAGTAATGTAACGTATGTACACAGTGACTGCACCAGCAGAATAGTGAATGCAGCTCTGGGGTATAATACAGGATGTAACTCAGGATCAGTACAGGATAAGGAATATATGTGTAAAACTGAGTTATACCACAAGCAGGACTAGAGGAGCGTGCTGCATGACTTGGACGTTTTCTGAATCTCTGAGTCATACTTTACACCCCCAGATTCTGCACATCCAGGTATTCTAGTTTTTCAATTTTTCTTAAATTTTATATACAGATTTTATTCCACTTTTTTTCTTTTCAAATTTAATGCAAAAACTGCATTAGTGCAGCGTCAATTATGGAACGAATAAGCACTAACACACTGCAAAGCAGTCACATAAGATACAAAGTATACACCCGCAGCGCCACCTTGTGTTTATTTTAAGTATTGGCTTGACCAGAAACAAGCTTTAGGATTTTAAATAAAATTGCTCTGAGGTCTTTTTCAGGGATAATATTCCACTACTGTTTGCAAAAAAAATGTATATCACATTAATCATAGCTTAAAGTATGTTAGAAATTACTTTGAGTTTTCCATTACTTAAAAAAGGATGAAGTGTTTGTTAGAGATCTGTGCAATTAAATTGTATTTCTGTCCATGCAGATCCCTTACGCTGCCAGCTTAATACGGAAAGAGAAACTTGGCACTCACCTAAGCAAAAGCTAAAAGGTAAGATGAGTATCTATGAAACATGGCGATACATTGATGGGGGCATTTTCCTAGTTGACCTCTGCTTTTGCTGTACAGAGATATGGATCCTATGCTTTCCCTCCTAAAGTTAAATGATAGGCTGAGTGATAAACTTCTTTTCTGTCTGTCCCTTTTCCGCAGCACCTGAACTGTTCCCCCATCTTATTTCTGTATGATAAGTATTGCATTTACCTCCAGCTGCCACTAGGAGGAGCCCACTGCATACAGGTTTTCTCAGTTTCCATTGAGCACTAGCTATATAAATCCATTTGCTGTGAGCTCCCCCTAGTGGTGGAGCAGCATGGGCACAGTATTAATAAAATATAAATTTTAATCTTAATACTATAAAAACTGAAGGTGGACAACACTCAACACACAAGACCCTCCATGCCTCTCATGCGTCCTGACGTGTTTCTTGATAGATCCCATTCATGATAGAATGGGATCTATACCATAGTGTTGAACATTAGAGCAACTGTTGTCTCCACTTCATATTTATTATATGAATATAGACAACTTGAATATTTAAGAGTTAGTTATATTATATTTGTTGCTGAAAGTAGTATAATTAGCGAGTATTGGGGGTCAGTGTGTGATGGTAGGTTCTTAGGAGCCAATATGTGGGAGCTTAATGATGAGGAATGTATATGATACCATTAGCATCTGATGGAACGTAGTGCTCCATATGATGAGACAAATGGGATTACCTTTGACAGGGTGGAATAAATGCAAGGAGACAGGTATGAGAAGAATGCTAGGTCAGGTGAAAAAAAGATGAGGATATGGTGTGTGAAATGCCCAAATGGTGTAGATGAAACAGCTAAATCTGAGCGGGTCCCTCAGACCGTGTGGGGTTACGGCATTCTAATAAAAGATCCCCTTGGTTTCAGCCTGAAGTATAAACGTATCCCGGTCATCTCCTCTCTGGGGTTTTGGTATTGTGGTCGATCCCCATGAATTTAAGCAGTCTCGTGTTCCTCCCATGATGGTTATTTACATGTCTGGCAGTTGGGTCTGTGTCTGCGATGTTCCATATCGCCCATATGCTCAGCTATTCGGTGTCTGAATTCACGTATGGTTTTCCCCACATCCCGCATTCGCATGGCCTTGTAGACCACCTCTTGTGTACGACAGTCAATAAAGTGTGTCATCTCGTATTCCTTATCTCCTGCTTCTGTACGTGATCTGTGGTCGGTCCGACAGCTTACTTCCGATGTCACCATCCATCTGTAGGACTGACCAATGTCTATTAAGTATCTCCCGAACTTGTTGGGCCCCATTATCATAGGTTGTCACGACTCCAATATTGATGGTTTCAGAGGGCCTAGTTCTTGGTCTAAGGAGGTTCGCTCCAATTCTCTCTTTAGTTTCATGATAAGCCCTTCTAAGGATGTGATCAGCGTAGCCACTGTCTCTGAACCTGTCCCTCAGTTCTCTAGCCTCGAAGGTGTCGCCACTCGTGCAGTTCCTGCTGATCCTGAGGTATTGCCCTTTAGGGATCTCCCTTTTCAAATGTGTAGGATGGTTACTTTCCCATTCCTATTTTTGGTTATCACGATGTTAAGGAATGGCAGAGAGGACTTCTCCAAGAAGGAGGTATAGAACATATTACTATTATTATTTATTTATATAGCACCATTGATTCCATGGTGCTGTACATGAGAAGGGGTTACATACAAATTACAGATATCAGTTACAGTAAGCAAACTAACAATTACAGACTGATAAGGAGGGAAGAGGACCCTGCCCTTGCGGGCTTACATTCTACAGGATTATGGGGAAGGAGACAGTAGGTTGGGGGTTGCGGGAGCTCTGGTGTTGGTGAGGCAGTATCTCCGGTAGTGGTGAGGAGGCAGCGGGGTCAGTGCAGGCTGTAGTCTTTCCTGAAGAGATGAGTTTTCAGGTTCCGTCTGAAGGATCCAAATGTGGTTGATAGTCGGACGTGTTGGGGCAAAGAATTCCAGAGGATGGGGGATATTCGTGGCAATTGGATGAGGAGCGAATAAGTGTGGGGGAGAGAAGGAGGTCTTGGGAGGACCGGAGATTACGTGAGGGAAGATATCGGGAGATTAGTTCAGAGATATATGGAGGTGACAGGTTATGGATGGCTTTGTAGGTCAGTATTAGTAATTTGAACTGGATACGCTGAGGGAAGGGGAGCCAGTGAAGAGATTTGCAGAGGGGGGAAGCGGAGGAGTAGCGAGGAGAGAGATGGATTAGTCGGGCAGCAGAGTTGAGGAGGAACTGGAGAGGTGCAAGGGTGTTAGTAGGGAGGTCACAGAAAAGGATGTTGCAGTAGTCGAGGCAGGAGATGATGAGGACAACATACTGATGTCATTCCAATTAAGTCAAGCTACAAAGTTGTCAGAGTCATTATGGCCACCTCTCCAGATTAAAAAGACATAATCGATGTAGCGTGTCCTTGGCTCCAACCTATCACTGTGGTCCTCAATGTTGCCCCCAAATACCTTAGTCTCTTCCCACCAGCCCAGGAACAGGTTTGCATAAGTAGGCACACATGGAGTGCCCATGGCGGTGCCCCTGAGCTGGTGAGACAAAACCTCCATAGTTTGATGATGAACTCATTATGTGCTTGGTATTGGCAACCTCTCATACTAAGTGGAGACTGCAGATAGAATTTCATTATCTATGACTGTACAAATGAAAAAAGAGTTATAAAAAGAAATCTAAAAATGCATGGTGGACATATAACAAACACTTTTTTTAATTAAATTCTTCTCTTTTTTTCCAGGAAAGAAAAGAATTGCTGCAAAATCAGCTCACATGTTTGTAAGATAGTCACCTCCTTGTACAGAGACTGGAAACCAGGACTTTTGGGGTTAAATAAAACCCTGGTTTCTTGAAAAACTGAGTGATCATGGACACTTTTTGGACATAGCAGCTGATTCTAAGGAGTAGCAGAGACTACACTCATAAGCACCCACCGTGATGGTACCAAAGTATGTGCGACCCCAGAACATGCACTAAGACTCCCAGGATGGGATGTTAATGATGTTTTCAGCCTGAATGTGACTGAATGGGATAGGGGGCGCTCTCCTGTGGAACTCCACCCTGTGCACAATGGTAGCACCTGGATCTGTGGCCGGTGCCGACTCTGGGAATGGTCAGGCTACGTCTGGACATTGACTGACTACAGACCCTCTGTCATTTTACTCTGCCTGCTCTATGGGTTACGCCGGACCACCCTGGAAATAATTTTACAGTTTAATATTAAGTGTAATTAAGAATATAATCTCTGTTCTCAAAGTATTTATCACTGTTCTCGTAGTTTCTTTAATATTTATGTGGATAAGAATCTATAATAAAAGCTATCAAGTGGTATCAGGGCTTTTCCGTCAGGTTGCGTGATCATCTGAAGCTGCTTTGAGTAGTCAACATTGCAGTGTAAAGCATGGTGGAGAGACAAAGCAAATGCCCAAGTCAGTGACGAGACAGCCAACAACTTCAGACTCCTAGAACAAAGCTCAGAGTCCTATCCTGCCTGTCCTGGAAATCTCTGCAAAGCTGTAATTCAGTCTGAAGTCCCAATTTTTGGAAACTGCCTCCTATATGTGATTAGTGGAGCTGCACATCCAGCATATGAACATAGAAGGATATAAGGCCTAATTAACAAAAGAGGTCATATACGAAATGTGCCGGTATGAGCAAAGACATAAGAGAACAGTTGGCCAAACCCCCAGCTGACAAATGATGTCGGCATTAAGAAGGATTGGGTATGCTGAACTTCAATATGTCTTATCCTTTTTTTCAGGAAGAATAAGCTGCTGCCAGAAATGTCTGTCAGTGACTTATTCTTCTTTTCTTTTTTCCAACCACTCATCTACGTCTCATTTCTGCCTAATGAAGAAACAGAGAGAGGTCCCATGACAATTTTTCTCGGTCTGGTCTTCGGACCATTCAGTGTTATCATAAGGATACTAGTTTTTAAAATACGCACCAGAGCCTGAGCCTGCACCATATGCACCAGAGCCTGAGCCTGCACCATATGCACCAAAACCTGAGCCTGCACCATATGCACCAGAACCTGAGCCTGCACCATACGCACCAGAACATGAGCCTGCACCATATGCACCAGAGCCTGAGCCTGCACCATATGCACCAGAACCTGAACCTGCACCATATGCACCAGAGCCTGAGCCTGCACCATATGCACCAGAACTTGAGCCTGCGCCATACGCGGCAGATGCTTGCTGTGTGACACAGCCAGCATCAGGATTGTAATTATAATAGGTGCAGAAGTTGCAACCGCACCCAGGACCTGGAGTATCCAAAAGGTCACTTGGGGGCATATGAAAATTACTATTGAAAATTTGCAATAATTGGGGGCCCTCTATGTGACTGCAGACATGTCTGCATTGTCAGGATTCTCTTGCAGCAGCAGCGGGAGCAGGCGGTCATGTCAAGTATGAGATTTGCATATTTCCGGTCACATTCTGACTAGACGTGCTCGGTTTCACTCAATATACTTGCATTGTGAGTGGCCACGCACAACTAGTCGGCATGTGACCACAGGTATGCAAATGACATAATTGCAGTTACGTGGCCGCTCGCTTTCATCATCGGAGAATCCTGACAGACACTGCGTGGATTCACAAGTCTGCAGTCACATAGAGTGACTGTAGACTTGTGATCCATGTCTGGACAACCCCTTTAAAGTTTTTCAAAATATAAAAGAACTTAAAAAAACAGAAAGATTTGGACTCGCCGTCCTTTTCCCCAATACAAAAATAAAGAGATTAGAAAAAAAAAATCACCTATCATGTATCCACAAAAGTTATCAAACTAAAAAATGAAATAGTCCGAAGGGTTAAAAAGAAAATCGAAATGCAAAAACGGCCGCACCCCTAAAACAAAGGGGTAAAAATGCAATAAAAAGCAATCGAAAGACTGAATGTAACCTCACCAAGCAAAACAAAAAAAAAAACAAGTCCTATTGTAGAAACATAAAAAAATGTTATCGGTCATAGAAAAAATGTTTTCCCATTTTAAGACTACAACAACCCGTCCTGCAAAAAAACACAAAATCCCATACTGCAGTGTCCATGGAAAAGTAAAAAATTATGGCTCTGGAAGGAGGAGGAGAAAAATTAATGCACAAAAGCAGAATATCGCCGGGTCATGAAGAGGTTAAACTAAATCAACACCAGTGTAAGGTTCACATTGCACATGCTCACCAGCAGGGGGGGATATAAAAGTGCACAATTCTTTTTTCTCCTGTGATTGTAGCAATATAAGTGAAAAAGTAACTAATCAGAGAGTGAAGCTGCTGCTCCTGAGCCATAAACCCCAGCAGAAGCCTCTAGATAAGGAAGCGGCTTCCAGAGGAAGATCCCAGACCCGATCATTGTGCGGCTGCAGCCCCACGCCAGGTACACTGCCCCGACGCAGGACACAGGACGCTCTCATTCTTCAGCAGGTGAGTGTCCTGTCTTCCACATTATTCTCAAAGATATGAGTGTATTATAGACATTACCATTGTATTCTGTGAAAAACATACAAAGAGTAAATTACCGGAAACCTGTATTCACAATGTAATTCTCCATAGGATAATTCAGCTTTAGTCAGACGTACGTAAAATTATTTAGAGTTTTGTCAGTTTTTTATATCAGATTTTCAGCAGTGTTTTTTTCATTTTTACCATCAGTGATTGCCAGCTCTGGAATATAATAGAGTATATAACTCAGGATCAGTAATGTAATGTACAGTTGTGCTCGAAAATATACATACCCCGGCAGAATTTTTGCTTTCTTGGCCTTTTTTTCAGAGAATATGAATGATAGCACCAAAACTTTTTCTCCACTCATGGTTAGTGGTTGGGTGAAGCCATTTATTGTGAAACTACTGCTTTCTCTTTTTAAATCATAATGACAACCCAAAACATCCAAATGGCCCTGATCAAAAGTTCACATACCCCATTTCTTAACCTCTTCAAGACGCAGCCCTTTTTCGTTTTTCGTTTTTGTTCTTCGCTCCCCTCCTTCCCAGAGCCATAACTTTTTTATTTTTCCATCAATATGGCTATGTGAGGGCTTATTTTTGGCGAAACAAGTTGTACTTTTGAACGACATCATTGGTTTTAGCATGTCATGTACTACAAAACGGCAAAAAAATTCCAAGTGTGGTGAAATTGCAAAAAAAGTGCAATTCCACACTTGTTTTTTGTTGTTTTTTTTGCTAGATTCACTAAATGCTAAAACTAACCTGCCATTATGATTCTCCACATCATTACGAGTTCATAGACACCAAACATGTCTAGGTTCTTTTTTATCTAAGGTGTGAAAAAAAATTCCAAACTTTGCTAAAAAAAAAAAAAAAAAAAAATTGTGCCATTTTCCGATTCCCATAGTGTTTCCATTTTTTGTGATCTCGGGTCAGCTAAGGGCTTATTTTTTGCATGCCGAGCTGATGTTTTTAATGATACCACTTTTGTGCAGATATGATCTTTTGATCGTTCGTTATTGCATTTTAATGCAATGTCGCGACTACCAAAAAAACATAATTCTTGCGTTTTCAATTTTTTTTCTCGCTACACGTTTAGCAATCAGGTTAATGCTTTTTTTTATTGATAGATTGGGCGATTCTGAATGCGGCGATACCAAATATGTGTAGGTTTGATTTTTTTATTGTTTTATTTTGAATGGGGCGAAAGGGGGGTGATTTATTTATTTATTTTTTCATATTTTTTGAAACATTTTTTTTTTACTTTTGCCATGCTTCAATAGCCTCCATGGGAGGCTAGAAGCTGGCATAGCCTGATCGGTTCTGCTACATAGCAGCGATCATCAGATCGCTGCTATGTAGCTGAATTGCAGGCTTGCTATGAGCGCCGACCACAGGGTGGCGCTCACAGCAAGCTGGCATCATCAACCATAGAGGTCTCAAGGAGACCTCAGGTTGTCATGCTACGCATCGCTAACTCCCGATCATGTGACAGGGTCAGCGATGCGCGCATTTCCAGCCCTATAGTTAATAGCGGTGGGTGGGTCGCGATTCCACCTGCTGCTATTGAGCGCACATGTCAGCTGTACAAAACAGCTGACATGTCGCGACTTTGATGTGGGCTCATTGCCGGAGCCCACATCAAAGGGGGAGGCACGACATGCGCTGTACTAGTACGGCGCATGTCATGAAGGGATTAATACCATGTATTGCCCCCTCTAACATCAATGACAGCTTGAGGTCTTTTGAGGTAGTTGTGGATGAGGTTCTTTATTTTCTCAGATGGTAAAGCTGCCCACTCTTCTTGGAAAAAAGCCTCCAGTTCCTGTAAATTCCTGGGCTGTCTAGCATGAACCGCGCTTGAGATCTCCCCAGAGTGGTTCAATGATATTGAGGTCAAGAGACTGAGATGGCCACTCAGAATCTTCACTTTGTTCTGCTGTAGCTAATTACAGGTCGACTTAGCTTTGTGTTTTGGATCTTTGTCATGTTGGAACGTCCAAGTACGTCCCATGTGCAGCTTCCGGGCTGATGATTGCAAATTTGCCTCCAGTTTTTGCTGACAATGTGCTGCATGTGGAGTATATTACAGGATGTAACTCAGGATCAGTAATGTAATGTATGTACACAGTGACTGCACCAGCAGAATAGTGAGTGCAGCTCTGGGGTATAACACAGAATGTAACTCAGGATCAGTACAGGATCAGTAATGTATGTACACAGTGACTGCTCCAGCAGAATAGTGAGTGCACCTCTGGGGTATAATACAGGATGTAACTCAGGATCAGTAATGTATGTACACAGTGACTGCTCCAGCAGAATAGTGAGTGCACCTCTGGGGTATAATACAGGATGTAACTCAGGATCAGTAATGTATGTACACAGTGACTGCACCAGCAGAATAGTGAGTGCAGCTCTGGGGTATAATACAGGATGTAACTCAGGATCAGTAATGTAATGTATGTACACAGTGACTGCACCAGCAAAATAGTGAGTGCAGCTCTGGAGTATAATACAGGATGTAACTCAGAATCAGTAATGTAATGTATGTACACAGTGACTGCACCAGCAGAATAGTGAGTGCAGCTCTGGGGTATAATACAGGATGTAACTCAGGATCAGTAATGTAATGTATGTACACAGTGACTGCACCAGAAAAATAGTGAGTGCAGCTCTGGAGAATAATACAGGATGTAACTCAGGATCAGTAATGTAATGTGTGTACACAGTGACTGCACCAGCAGAATAGTGAGTGCAGCTCTGGGGTATAATACAGGAGGTAACTCAGGATCAGTAATGTAATTCATTTATAAATATTAAGTATGTTTCTTTATCAGTTCTAATATGGTAGATGGGAATAGTTATAAAATCAAGGATCGTTGTGTTAGATAATTTTTACTTGTTGTTTTCACTTATTGCAATGTTGAACATTTGATGTTATCCAAAACCCATCACCATTAGGATAGTGGATGCTGAGAGAGCGAAAGACGTCTGTGCTGTAGTGAAATTATAACGCGTCAGTATATGTAGAGTGACAGAGATTATTACAGTATGAACCATGAATACCTGACGATCAATATTCCTATTAGCACAACTCCTGTCCACATGCAGCATTAGGGATCATGGATGTTAAATGGAAGTTCCTCTATTAGGGCTCGTTCACACAACCGTACTTTTGGTCCGAGTGACGTCCATGAAAAAATTAGATCTCACTCGGACCAATTGACTTTTTTCACTGACCGAATCAGAATGTGAAAAAAATCCCAGCATCCACTAGTTTCTTTTGTAAATTGAATGAAAGTCGCCCATTGAAGTCTATAGGGGCACAAAAAAAAATCAGACAGAGACACAGTGTAGCATCCGACGTTTACGGATGCATTGCCATTCTGTAACATGGGAGACTGTAAATGGTTAATAACTGCTGAGTAAAAACGGATTGTATACAGATGACAATTAAAAAACTTTTCTGACTGAAGCTCTAGATGACTTTTTATATTTTCGTGTGGACCTGGCTGTAGCCGGAGCGGAGGGCTGCGGAGAATACGCCGTACGTTACTGCCCATCCTCACATTGTCTAGAGGCAGATTCTTTAATCGTACAATTAGTCTTGTTCTTCAGATGCCCCAGATCTCCACCTTATAACGAGCCATGTGCTTCTGTTACAGGATGTCTCTGGCCACAGCAGACAATGACTCCGAGAACGATCCAGGTAGGAGCAAAAGATGGAAGATTTCATAAAAAAGCAGAACTGTCACCTCAGAATGAGGGAAACTCACCGGTTTTGCAGCTATTGTCTAATCTTATAGTAATTCAAAGGGTTTTAAAAAAAATCTTTTGTTTCCTTCCTTCCCCTCTTTCCATCCTTTTTTCTATCGTTATTTTTCATTACTTCCTTCCTCCTTTCTCTTTCTCCTGTCTTTCCCTTTTTTCCTTCTTTCTTTTTTCTTCCTTCTTTCTCATGTCATTCCTTCTTTTTTCCTTCCTTTCTTTGTTCCTTCCTTCTTTTGCGCTCTCTTTCTCCTGTCTTTCCTTCTTTTTACTTCCTTTCTCTTATTCTATCTTCCTTCTTTTATTTCTCCTGTGTTAATTTGTTTTCCTTTCTTCCTTATTTCTTCCCTTCCTTCTTCCTCTCTTTCTCTTGTCTTTTCTTCTTTTTCCTTCCTTCCCTCTCTCTGTCTCTTTATTTACTTCATTATTTCCTCCGTTCCTTCTTTCTCTCTCTCTTTCTGCTGTATTTCCTTCTTTTTCTTTCTTTCCTTCCTTATATATTTTCCTTTTTCTTTTCTGTCATCTTTCCTTCTTTTTCCTTTCTTCCTTCCTTTTCTCTCTCTCTCCTGTCTTTCCTTTTTTCCCCTTCCATACTTCCTCCCTTCCTTCATTCTATCTCTCCTTCCTTTTTTCTTCTCGCTTTCTTTTATTCCTTTCTTCGCCCCTTCCTTCTTTCTCTCCTCTTAACTTCTTTTTCCCTCCTTATTTCCTGCCTTTCTTCATTCTCTCTTTCTCCTTCCTTCCTTTCTTCTCTCTCTTTTTCCTTCATTCCTTCCTTCTTTCACTCTCTTTCTCCTTTGTTCCTTTCTTCTTTCTCCCTCTTTTTCCTTCCTTCTTTCTCTCCTCTTTTCTTCTTTTTCCTTCCCTATTTCCTGCCTTTCTTCATTCTCTCTCTTTCTTCCTTCTCTCTCTTTGTCCTTTGTTCCTTTCTTCGTCACTTCCTTCTTTCTCCTTTTTACCTTCCCTATTTCTTCCTTTCTCCTTCATTCTTTTTCTCCTTTAAGTTACCCTCCAACCATAGGATACAAATGAAATGTACAGATTGTTAGTTCTGTTCTTTAACTTTTTCTCTTCTCAGTTCCCACTAATAGGGTCTATGAGATTGCAATGGTGGCAGTGGCCGGAGGGATTATGCTGATGTGCGGACTCATCTTCATAGTGCTGGTTCTGAAGAGGTGAGGTCCCGAGAGCTCAAGTTTTCTGCTAAAACATTCTATTGGTTTCGTTCAAAGCAGATCTTTCACATTACAAACTACATTCATTATTTAATACTTTTCTTACACCCACTGACACTGATGTACTTACTTTGAAAATAGATGTCAGAATGATTGCATAATCCTAATGTTAATATGAGCATTTTATGAGTGTTTTCAGCCTTCTGCCCTCCCCGCCTGGCTGACAGCTTCAGCTTGTACAACGAAGCAGGGCCGGACTGGCCATCAGGCAATTCTGGCAAATACCAGATGGGCCGGTCCAGCCATGGGCCGCATCAGTTGCGACTTTGGTAATGGTATCGGTATCCTCAGGATGTTTCCAGGAGGAATAACAGGAATGACACAATCCAAACTTCTAAAAAAAAATGCACTGTAGCATTTGTATTCTGCCCACTGAACACTTCGATGCAGGACCAAACACTGCATTTATCTCTTCCATGTGTCTGTGTCTATTGCTGTATTGTGGTATTCGGTCAGGGAGACCGATGCTGCTTTAAGGGGTCCGCTGGGATGATGTTATGGCAGCTAGATGGTATACCTTCCCACAGGTGAAGTATGTCCCCAGGGCTTCCCAGTTTGTAGATGGTGGATGGTGAGAGGCGCAGTGAAGAACGAGGACACAAGATCTCAGTCTCTTTACCTTTACTGAAGACTTCAGCATCCGGAGTCCAGGGCACCAGACCACAGTGTAGGCAGAGTTCGGCCGGTTTGGAGGCAAGTCCAGAGTCCCCTTGTCCAGGTGGAAATCAGTAGCCTTCCCTTGCGCTGCAGTGTTGTAGTTCCTTACTGCCTTAGGCTTCACATAAGGTCCTCACAGATGTAATGCCTCTCTCTCTGTCCCCCATATAGGATAGGACAAACCCGTATGACTGGTGACGTGAGCCTGTTTATAGGGTCTCTTAGATGACCCGGCTCTGTAGTTGTTACCGTGCCTCCTGGGTGTAGGGCGGACAGGTAACGTGAAATTAGCTGTCCTGCCGGTCTCTGGAGCAATGCATAGAGGGTCGTTGCTCCCTCGGTGTTCCGGCTACCGGGATTCTGTGCCTCAGAAGGAGGCAGCCTGTGTAGGGCTGGTCCCCTTCTGGTATCCACTCCTTTGCTACGACTTCTTTGCACGCTCGCTACAATACAGTTCTCCTTCAGTGTCTCTTTCTAGAAGCTGCCGCACTTAGGGCAGGCACAGCTCTGTGTCCTTCTCCTCAATCTCTGACAGGATCCCACCCCTGTCAGGGACCAACAACCTGAGCGGAGCTCAGCCAGCAACTAACTAACCTCCTCTCCATGCTACCAGTTTTACCAATCTGAGGAGTGTGACCTAATAAATAGGAGCAGAGCTCCCTCTGGTGGCCTGGAGTGTGAAATGTGTTGCATGTTTGTGATACCTGGATGCAGTCGTCCTTCTTTGCCTCCAAACGTAATATCACCCTCCCATAGAGGAAAATGACATTACTGCAATGACCAGGACCCTGGGGCGCTGCACATGGACATGGATGGCACTGCGTGACAGTGAAAGGCCTGCAAAACAAGGAACAGGTTACAGAGGTCCTAGAAAATCAGAAACAGGTAGCAGAGGTCCTGGAAGATCAGGAACAGGTAGCAGAGGTCCTGAAAGATCAGGAACAGGTAGCAGAGGTCTTGTAAGATCAGGAACATGTTGCAGCAGTCCTGGATGATCAGGAACAGTTAGCAAGGGTCCTGGAAAATCAGAAACAGGTAGCAGAGGTCCTAGAAAATCAGAAACAGGTAACAGAGGTCCTGGAAGATCAGGAACAGGTAGCAAAGGTCCAGGAAGATCAGAAACAGGTAGCAGAGGTCCTGGAAGATCAGGACAGGTATCAGAGGACCTGGAAGAGCAGGAACAGGTTGTAGAGGTCCTGGAAGATCAGAAACAGGTAACAGAGGTCCTGGAAGAGCAGGAACAGGTTGCAGAGGTCCTGGAAGAACAGAAACAGGTAGCAGAGGTCCTGGGAGAGCAGGAACAGATAGGAGAGCTCCTGGAAGATCAGGAACAGGTATCAGAGGTCCTGGAAGATCAGGATCAGGTAGCAGAGGTCCTAGAAGATCAGGAACAGGTAGCAGAGGTCCTGGGAGAGCAGGAACAGGTAGGAGAGCTCCTGGAAGATCAGGAACACATTGCAGATGTCCAAGAATATCAGGAACAGGTGGCAGAGGTCCTGGAAGATCAGGAACAGGTAGCAGAGGCCCTGGAAGATCAGGAACAGGTAGCAGAGGTCCTGGTAGTCTGGAAATAGGTTTCAGGAGTCTTGGAAGACTGGGAACAGGTTGCAGAGATCTTTGAAGACAGGAGAACTAGTAGCAGAGATCCTGAAAAAACGGGAACTGGTCGAGGTGTTCACACAAAACTTAGAGTCTTAATACCAATATACAGGTGTGTCTTGGTGGTCCTTACATATGCCAGGGTAGATGATCACATGGAAGCACGCTGGGCTACTGGCAAAGCCAGACGTGGAACACAAGGGAGTTTAGTGGACCACGGTGAAGGGAGCAGAGTCCAGACCTGGGACAGGTGTATAACAGTCCCAAAGTCCTAATTTTAGTTCCAGGGGTCAGAACGCACAGATCCCACATTTATACATAATTTTCATGATTTTTGGCTAAACAGATACAAATATAAATGCTATGATATAAATATCTACATTTTATGACCTCTGTATCTTTCCTCGGTCAGGCGATGGTCTGCTGGTGGAGTCGCCTATAACAACTACACTGAAGAAAGCACGGTGTCCAATATCAACCTAAACCGGACCACCAATGACAAAATCTCCACGGCGGACCACCAAGGTCCAGCATACATCAACTATATTAATGAGAAGGGGAAACCGCCTACAGAGATCCCAATCGGCAATGTGAAGCTTTCGAGAGATGCCCTGCTCTACATCTCCCTCATCACATGCATGAACCTTCCTGACGACATCGGCGCAGAGGAAAATCTCTGAGGCCCCTCGTGGGACCTTATATTATTCTCATAGGATTCATTGCCAGAAACTCATAACTGGACTGGTCATCATTGAATTATAAATCATCAAGCCTGCCTAATCATTGCTATGTAATCCGCTCTTGGGCCAGAAGTCAGGAGCAGAATAATGGTACCATCCATCCCTGACCTTTATGTCATTACTCTTAATGGAAAATACGGTCGTCAGGACTATGAGATGTAGAAAAATGCCAGAATCCAAACAGGTCAAGACAGGTTTTTTACTTATGAGAGAAGAAAGGGACATTAATGGTGACGGAACAGATCATTGGTAACATTTGGTAGAGCGTTGAATCAGGGGTGGACATATTGGTGCAGCCTGTGCAGTCGCCCAGGGGCCCAAGAGGTAAGGGGGCCGCAACCACGTCCTAATCAGCAAGCAGCTTCTCTCATAGACAGAAATATTTTACTGCAAAGGGTCCATACACTTTTCTTACACAGGAGCCCTTTTCTATCTGTGTCCACCACTGTTTTAAAATAAGACACCCTAAGGATATTGGGGTGATTTATTAGGGTGCTTATGCCAGAAATCTGGTGTAGACACCCTAAAAAGTTAACTAGGCAGTTGCCCAAAAATATTGAGACTTTTGGCTTTTACATGTCAATCCTGGCCAGCAACGCCAATACGGTTATATCCGCTCATCAAATTCATCATACGTTGTGCCACCAAAGTGGCGTAACTTACTTCAAGAAATGTATGCCAGCCCTCGACGCGCGCTGGGTAAGAGAAGCGCCTGATTCATTAAGCCTAATGATTCGAGTCAGTGTTCTCCATTGTGCAGCCCTCCTGTATTCACAACCCGAACATATTCTACACATGCAAAATTCACACTCTGGACACATACGCATGGGCATCATTCACACTCTCAGCATACGCCACAGAAGCACCAATAACATACATGGAAACATGCCGCACACTCCACTTACAACCTGGTCACATGTTGCACAGGCACAGCAGATTCATATGCATATCCACTACTTACATACTGGACGCATGCCTAGCAAGTACCACTTACACATAGGGTGCATGCGCACATGAGCGCCACTCACATATAGAGTGCATGCGCACATAAGGGCCACTCACACACATGTAAAACCTTCCGAAGCAGCATTATGCTCCCACTCTCAGTCCTATGAGCTTGGAGTCTAATGTGATGCATCAGACTCCACCATTTTGCAGTTACTCATAAACTATAGAAGAGACTGGACACTACCTGATAAGGAATAATTTTATTATTTAATACCTTAATGATAGCAGTAAGCTGTAACATAGCCATATCTATAATATAACGCTGGGAGCGTCACTCTGTCCGAAGCCTCTATAGACTGCGCAAGCGCAAGCACCGGCGCAGTCTGGACCGCACAGAGCGACGCTCCCAGGAGATCGCGGTATGCGTAAGCGCTGAACGCACACCGCGATCTCCACCGGACAAGCAGGGACGAGCCAGGAGGCGGAGGGTGAGTATACTTACCTGACCCGTTCCACCGACGCGCTTCCGGGCCGTGACTGTCCCCCTGCTCCCGGAATCGGCGCCTGCGCAGTCCGCGCTTTCCGGCGCCATTTTCTTGAAGACACATTGCAGTGTCTTCAAGAAAATGGCGCCGGAAAGCGCGGACTGCGCAGGCGCCGACTCCGGGAGCAGGACCAAGAAAATGGCCGCACCCAGCACAGCCACGCACAGCCGCCCACAGCAACGCACAGCCGCCGCACCCAGCACAGCCGACCATAGCCGCCCACAGCCACGCACAGGCGCCCACAGCCACGCACAGCCGCCGCACCCAGCACAGCTGCCCACAGCCACGCACAGCCACCCATAGCCACGCACAGCCGCCGCACCCAGCACAGCCGACCACAGCCACGCACAGCCGCCGCACCCAGCACAGCCGCCCATAGCCACGCACAGCCGCCGCACCCAGCACAGCCGACCATAGCCGCCCACAGCCACGCACAGCCGCCGCACCCAGCACAGCTGCCCACAGCCACGCACAGCCGCCGCACCCAGCACAGCCGACCACAGCCACGCACAGCCGCCGCACCCAGCACAGCCGACCACAGCCGCCGCACCCAGCACAGCCGCCCACAGCCACGCACAGCCGCCCACAGCCACGCACAGCCGCACCCAGCACAGCCACGCACAGCCGCCGCACCCAGCACAGCTGCCCACAGCCACCCATAGCCACGCACAGCCGCCGCACCCAGCACAGCCGACCACAGCCACGCACAGCCGCCGCACCCAGCACAGCCGACCACAGCCGCCGCACCCAGCACAGCCGCCCACAGCCACGCACAGCCGCCCACAGCCACGCACAGCCGCACCCAGCACAGCCACGCACAGCCGCCGCACCCAGCACAGCTGCCCACAGCCACGCACAGCCACCCATAGCCACGCACAGCCGCCGCACCCAGCACAGCCACCCATAGCCACGCACAGCCGCCGCACCCAGCACAGCCGCCCACAGCCACGCACAGCCGCCCACAGCCACGCACAGCCGCACCCAGCACAGCCACGCACAGCCGCCGCACCCAGCACAGCCGCCCACAGCCACGTACAGCCACCCATAGCCACACACAGCCGCCGCACCCAGCACAGCCGCCGCACCCAGCACAGCCGCCCACAGCCACGCACAGCCCACAGCCACGCACAGCCGCCGCACCCAGCACAGCCGCCGCACCCAGCACAGCCGCCGCACCCAGCACAGCCGCCCACAGCCACGTACAGCCACCCATAGCCACACACAGCCGCCGCACCCAGCACAGCCGCCGCACCCAGCACAGCCGCCGCACCCAGCACAGCCGCCCACAGCCACGCACAGCCGCCGCACCCAGCACAGCCACCCACAGCCGCCGCACCCAGCACAGCCGCCGCACCCAGCACATCCGCCGCACCCAGCACAGCCGCCCACAGCCACGCACAGCCCACAGCCACGCACAGCCGCCGCACCCAGCACAGCCACCCACAGCCGCCGCACCCAGCACATCCGCCGCACCCAGCACAGCCATGCACAGCCGCCTACAGCCACGCACAGCCGCCTACAGCCACGCACAGCCGCCTACAGCCACGCACAGCCTCCCACAGCCACGCACAGCCTCCCACAGCCACGCACAGCCTCCCACAGCCACGCACAGCCGCCCACAGCCACGGACAGCCACCGCACCCAGCACAGCCGCCCACAGCCACGCACAGCCGCCGCACCCAGCACAGCCACGCACAGCCGCCGCACCCAGCACAGCCGCCCACAGCCACGCACAGCCGCCGCACCCAGCACAGCCACCCACAGCCACGCACAGCCGCCGCACCCAGCACAGCCACCCACAGCCACGCACAGCCGCCGCACCCAGCACAGCCGACCACAGCCACGCACAGCCGCCGCACCCAGCACAGCCGACCACAGCCGCCGCACCCAGCACAGCCGACCACAGCCGCCGCACCCAGCACAGCCGCCCACAGCCACGCACAGCCGCACCCAGCACAGCCGACCACAGCCACGCACAGCCGCCGCACCCAGCACAGCCGCCCACAGCCACGTACAGCCACCCATAGCCACGCACAGCCGCCGCACCCAGCACAGCCACGCACAGCCGCCGCACCCAGCACAGCCACCCACAGCCGCCGCACCCAGCACAGCCGCCGCACCCAGCACATCCGCCGCACCCAGCACAGCCATGCACAGCCGCCTACAGCCACGCACAGCCTCCCACAGCCACGCACAGCCGCCCACAGCCACGGACAGCCGCCGCACCCAGCACAGCCGCCACACCCAGCACAGCCGCCCACAGCCACGCACAGCCGCCCAACCCAGCACAGCCACGCACAGCCGCCCACAGCCGCCGCACCCAGCACAGCCGCCCACAGCCACGCACAACCGCTGCACCCAGCACAGCCGCCGCACCCAGCATAGCCGCCGCACCCAGCACATCCGCCGCACCCAGCACAGCCGCCGCACCCAGCACAGCCGCCGCACCCAGCACATCCACGCACAGCCGCCACAGCCATGCACAGCCTCCGCACCCAGCACAGCCACGCACAGCCGCCTACAGCCACGGACAGCCGCTGCACCCAGCACAGCCACCGCACCCAGCACAGCCGCCGCACCCAGCACAGCCGCCCACAGCCACGCACAGCCGCCGCACCCAGCACAGCCTCCCACAGCCACGCACAGCCGCCTACAGCCACGCACAGCCGCTGCACCCAGCACAGCCGCTGCACCCAGCACAGCCACCGCACCCAGCACAGCCGTCCACAGCTGCCGCACCCAGCACAGCCGCCCGCACCCAGCACAGCCACGTCACATACAGCCGCCCGCACTCAGCACAGCCACATACAGCCGCCCGCACTCAGCACAGCCGCCCGCACTCAGCACAGCCGCCCGCACTGATGGGGGCGCAGGATGGAGCAGCACGTGATAGGATGGGGGCGCAGGATGGGAGCACATGACAGGATGGGGATGAGGATGGAGCAGCACATGACACGGTGGAGCAGCACATGACAGGATGGGGGCGCAGGATGGAGCAGCACATGACACGGTGGAGCAGCACATGACAGGATGGGGATGCAGGATGGAGCAGCACATGACACGGTGGAGCAGCACATGACAGGATGGGGGCGCAGGATGGAGCAGCACATGACACGGTGGAGCAGCACATGACAGGATGGGGGCGCAGGATGGAGCAGCATATGACAGGATAGGAGCAGCACATACCAGGATGGAGACCATATTCCAATATAAATGCTCGCCACCCGGGCGTAGAACGGGTTCAATAGCTAGTAATATATACACCTGTATATCCTGTCCTATAGATTGTAACCCTTCCTTTGTACTGCTACCACGCAAGTATAATGTATATATGTATTATGTGTTATAAATAAATTATCAGATCTGTCCATTTTATATAACGTGTCGTCGTGAATCACGAGAAATTTAGGAGTGGTCGATTACACTGCTGCATTGTGGAGAAGGAACTCGTGACTGACAAGCAATCACACAATTGCTTTCTTCAAGCTATGAACTAATTGAAACAAATTGAATTTGTGTTGGCTTTTTGGAAATTTGCTGGACCTAGAAGATTTGAGCAATTTGATATTTGTTTCGTGAAAACCACCAAAAATCCATTTTACACAAATCAGAAGATTGCATCAGCAAGAAAACGGTCACATGGGTTTGGCTGGATGAACTTTCCCATAATGCTATCACATGACATGCACAGCCAATCAGGAGGGACTATCAGAGCCAGTATAAAAGCAGAGGCAAGGAATGCAGAAGCCATTTTGAGGTGAATCTAGATAGTGAAAGGACATCACAGCTTGCAGATTAATCATAGAGATAGGGAGAGAAAATCATAAAACAGCGGACAAATTCTACAGATAGTGTGTGGCATACAACTGCAACAGAGAAGAAAATTACTCTAGGAAGAAAAAAAATAAAACAAAGATGGGAGAGAAAGAGAGATAAGAGAGAGAGATAGGAGAGCTGGCAGGAGTGATTGTTTATATTGCAGCCGTTTCATGTGGTTTGTGTCGCCATTTTCTGAGACCCATAACATTTTTACTTTTCTGTCGATGGTTATAAGCGATGGCTTGTCTATTTCGCGGTGAGCTGTTGTTTTATTGGTTCCATTTTGGAGTGCATATAACATTTTGATGGCTTTTTATTGCGTTTTTGGAGAGGTGTGCAGCAATTCTGACATTTCTATTTTTTCTATTTACGACACATTTACAGCATGACATAATTCAATTTATATTTTGATAGATTAGACTATCACGGGTACAGTGACACTAAATATGATTTTTTATTTAATTTCTTTATTTTTGGATCAAGGTAAAAGGGGTCATTTAAAGTTTTATGTGTTTCTTATTTTTACTTTATTTTTATAAATGACATACTTTTGCCATATTACACTGTCCCCCTAGGGGCAGTTGCAACAGAGCCATGTAAAAGCCGTTGTCAGAGATTGACAACAGCATCTAAATGGTGAACAGCAGCAATTGGTGCTAGCTCCAGTGGCTGCTGTTACCAGCTGTGTTATACAGACACCACTTACCCTGTATAGTGTGGGATTAGTTACTGAGCCTGTTCCATACACCATAAGCTGATGTAGGACATCAGAACAACAGTATAGATCATACCTGCCATCTCTCCAAGAAGTTCAATGAAGCTCATGAGAAAAAAGAGAATTTTCAGACTTCAGAGGACCCAACAGTTGGACACCCATGGATTCTGAGAACATGGCTCTGGTGTAGTACAATTGAATGTGGCAATGGTTCATCTGCTCCATTCTATTGGACATCAAGACATAGTTAAGTACAGAGCACAGCTCTCTGACCATTAAACAATGAATGGAGAAGTGATGCTAGCTCGACTCAACTGGCCCAAAAGGGTTTCCAGATTTAAAGACCACCAGACACGATATGTGGTACACCATTAACCAACTCCAACTTCACCATTCACACGGCATATTTATACAGTATCTAGAGGCTTACTGCCACGCTGGCACTGTCCGCCGCCCCCCCCCCCCCCCCCCCCCTGTCGTCAGAACTTCAACTGTATCGGCATCGACATACTGGATGCCAATACAGTTGAAAACAATGATGAAAGAGGGAGCCATCAGCTGATGCTTCCCCCCCCATCATTCTTCCTCGTTGTCTGATGTCTGCAGTGGGCACGATGACGTCACTACATGGGTGAACGAGGATAGGATGAGAGGGGAGTATTGTATTTTTTAAAATCAGTGACTACATTGTGGTGACCATAATACTGTATAGAGAACTATGGGGAATGCAGTATACTCTATGGAAGACTATGGGGAGTGCATTATACTATATGGAGGACTATGAGGAGTGCATTATACTATATGGAGGGCTATGGAGAGTGCATTATACTATATGGAGGACTCAGAGAAATGCATTATATTGTATGGAGGACTATGGGGAGTGCATTATAATGTATTAAAGAAGAAGATGGGGAGTGCATTATACTATATGGAGGACTATGGGGAGTGCATTATACTGTATGGAAGAACATGGGGAGTGCACTATACTATATGGAGGACTATAGGGAGTGCATTATACTGTATGGAGGACTGTGGGGAGTGTATTATACTATATGGAGGACTATGGAGAGTGCAGTATACTGCATGGAGGACTATGGGGAGTGCAGTATACTGTATGGAGGACCATGGGGAGTGCAGTATGCTGTATGGAGGACTATGGGGAGTACAGTATACTGTATGGAGGACAATGGCGAGTGCAGTATACAGTATAGACGACTATGGAGTTTTGCATCATACTGTATGGAGAACTATCGGGAGTGCAGTATTCTATATGGAGGACTATAGAGAGTGCAGTATACTGTATGGAGGACTATGGAGAGTGCAGTATACTGTATGGAGTTTTATGGAGAGTGCAGTATACTCTATGGAAGACTATGGAGTTTGCAGCATACTGCATGGAGAACTATGGGGAGAGCAGTATTCTATATGGAGGACAATGGTAAGTGCAGTATACTGTATAGAGGACTATGGGGAGGGCAGTATACTATATGAAGGACTATGGGGAGTGCATTATATTGTATGGAGAACTATGAGGAGTGCATTATACTGTATGAACTACAGTTAGGTCCATATATATTTGGACAGAGACAACATTTTTCTTATTTTGGTTATAGACATTACCACAATGAATTTTCAGTTCAGACTTTCAGCTTTCATTTGAGGGTATCCACATTAAAATTGGATGAAGGGTTTAGGAGTTTCAGCTCCTTAACATGTGCTACCCTGTTTTTAAAGGGACCAAAAGTAATTGGACAATTGACTCCAAGGCCATTTCATGGACAGGTGTGGGTAATCCCTTCGTTATGTCATTCTCAATTAAGCAGATAAAAGGTCTGGAGTTGATTTGAAGTGTGGTGCTTGCATTTGGAAGGTTTTGCTGTGAAGTAAACATGCGGTCAAAGGAGCTCTCCATGCAGGTGAAACAAGCCATCCTTAAGCTGCGAAAACAGAAAAAACCCATCCGAGAAATTGCTACAATATTAGGAGCGGCAAAATCTACAGTTTGGTACATCCTGATAAAGAAAGAAAGCACTGGTGAACTCATCAATGCAAAAAGACCTGGGCGCCCACGGAAGACAACAGTGGTGGGTGATCGCAGAATAATCTCCATGGTGAAGAGAAACCCCTTCACAACAGCCAACCAAGTGACCAACACTCTCCAGGAGGTCGGCGGATCAATATCCAAATCTACCATAAAGAGAAGACTGCATGAAAGTAAATACAGAGGGTTCACTGCACGGTGCAAGCCACTCATAAGCATCAGGAATAAAAAGGCTAGACTGGACTTTGCTATAAAACATCTAAAAAAGCCAGCACAGTTCTGGAAGAACATTTTTTGGACAGATGAAACCAAGATCAACCTCTACCAGAATGATGGAAAGAGAAAAGTATGGCGAAGGCGTGGTACAGCTCATGATCCAAAGCATACCACACCATCTGTAAAACACGGCGGAGGCAGTGTGATGGCTTGGGCATGCATGGCTGCCAGTGGCACTGGGTCACTAGCGTTTATTGATGATGTGACACAGGACAGAAGCAGCAGAATGAATTCTGAGGTCTTCAGAGCCATACTGTGTGCTCAGATCCAGCCAAATGCAGCCAAACTGATTGGTCGTCGTTTCATACTACAGATGGACAATGACCCAAAACATAAAGCCAAAGAAACCCAGGAGTTTATTAAAGCAAAGAAGTGGAATATTCCTGAATGGCCAAGTCAGTCACCTGATCTCAACCCAATTGAGCATGTATTTCACTTGTAAAAGACTAAACTTCAGACAGAAAGGCCACAAACAAACAGCAACTGAAAACCACCGCAGTGAAGGCCTGGCCGAGCATCAAAAAGGAGGAAACACAGCGTCTGGTGATGTCCATGAGTTCAAGACTTCAGGCAGTCATTGCCAACAAAGGGTTTTCAACCAAGCACTAAAAATAAACATTTTATTTAAAATTATTGAATCTGTCCAATTACTTTTGGTCCCTTTAAAAACAGGGTGGCACATGCTAAGGAGCTGAAACTCCTAAACCCTTCATCCAATTTTAATGTGGATACCCTTAAATGAAAGCTGAAAGTCTGAACTTCAACTGCATCTGAATTGTTTTGTTTAAAATTCATTGTGGTAATGTCTATAACCAAAATAAGAAAAATGTTGTCTCTGTCCAAATATATATGGACCTAACTGTATAAAGGACTATGGGGAGTGCATTATACTATATTGAGAACTATGAGGTGCCTTATACTATATGGATGACTATGGGGAGTGCATTAGACCATATGGAGGATTATGGGGTGTTGTATACTATATGGAGGACTTTAGGGCCCATTATACAATATGGAGGGATATGTGGTGGCTATTATATGGAGGCCTATGTGGGGGCCATAATACTGTTTGGTGAGCTATGTGGGGAGCATTATAATATTTGGAGGGCTATGCGGAGGCTATTATAATATTTATTTATTATAGTGTGTTAAAATACACAGACTTCATCAAATGGTTCCAAAAAATGTTTAAATTGCACATTAGAGACTGCAGCCTGTATGTGGGTATATTAAATCCCCATGCTCAATTACACATAAAGACCATAGCATCCAGTTCTCCAAATTGATATAACTTATGGACATGTATCCTATTAACAGTGTAAGTTGAAACGTAAGGCAAGGTACATATTACCTGAATCTGTGGCACGTCGACTCCCCGCACGGAGATTTAATATACCCGCATACAGGCTGCAGTCTCTAATGTGCAACTGGGCACATGAACTTAACAGTCTGTTAGGCAATATTGGTTGCGGTCTTTAATTATGGCAACAAATATACCTAAACACCAGAATTCATGTTTATGTGACACTTTTGATCTACATGTAGCACAATTGTGACCTGATCTATATGTTTGGAGGGCTAGTGGGGGTCATTATACAGTGTGGTGAGGTATTTGGTCATTGTACTGTATGTTGGCCAATCATACAGCACTGCATGGAGGACTATGTGGGGGTCACAGTTGATGAATCATACTGTGTTAGCGTCATCATACTTTCTCGGGAGATTTGAGGTGGAGTACAGTAGGGTCATCATACTGTTTGTATGGAGGGCACTGTGGAGGAATTCACCATGAGGCTATTATAAAGTATTTGTGGGGCACTTTTGTTGGCATCATACTTTATGGGTGCAATGAAAGGGGAATCTAGGGTAGAAAAGGAAGGTGGAAAATTACATTGTAAAGGCTGCAAAGATGTGAGATATGCTCTTCTGTGACCCCGCCGAATATTAATCATTTTAGTTGTTGGGTGGAGGGGGGCAATTAGAACTTCTGCTATGGAGCCCCATGTTTTCTATGTGCGCCCCTGACAGTATCTGCAAGATGCTCAACTCTGCTCTGGTCCTAGTTTACTTTACATTTTCTACAAAAATAAAGTTCAGCCATTTTTTTTTTGCCCAATACTGCTTTTTGTGAGCAGCAATGAGGCAGAAGCTCATCACAAAAGATCAAAATTTCTTAAATCATCATCATCTATACAGCATTCAGTCTGCGCTGAAAATCTGCATAATCTATGAACTTGTCTCATTGAACACAGACATATTTTGACTTCAGGACAATATTACTAAAAAAAGAAATGACTATAATGACAAAGTTAATATTAAAAGGCACTTTTTTCAAGGGTACCTAATCTTGATCTAGAGATGTTTCCGTTGATGTTGGCTAATTTCTGCATTCCAGAAAGAAAAAAACATCCACAGTATGGACCGTATTCCAGCAACTTCAAATCGACTGCTTTGGACTCCAAATGTTGTCGGCTTATGGATCTGCAAGTTCAGAGCTCATTGAGTGTTCCTTAATTGTATGCACACTGACTCTTTAAAGAGAACGAGGACTAGAACTCTAGTGCCACTGCAGCGCCCCCACTACCGCAGGGCCGAGGGGTACCCGGTACCGGGTCTCTGAGTCTCTGCTCTGGGATTGTCACGGTGGCTAGACCCGGTCCGTGACCCTGCTGAGGGGCGCTCAATAATAGGTGTGGTTGGTGGTGGTAGTGCGGTGCAGTGCTGGTCACAGTAAATAACGAGGACACCAGGTTGCAGTCTCTGTACCTCTTTAATGAAGGCTTCAGGATCCTCAATCCAGAATACGGTTAACCAGGCTGCGCAAGTCCGGCCGGTCCGATGGCACCTCCAGAGTTCCCTTTGCAGGTGGAAATCTGTGCCTACCTTCTAGCGCTTGTGTGTTGTGGTCCTCCCCTGCTGTGCTTACGGGATAGTCCCCACAACTGTTGTGTCTGTTTCTCGTGTTCCCTCACAACTTGATTCTGATGTTCTTCTTCGTCCCCCAGATTATATGGCTAGGACGCACCCGTATGACGGGTAGGCTCGGAGCTCTTCCGGGACCCTAGTGTCGCCCCTCTCCAAATGGTGCCCCCTATGTCTTCGTAGGTGATTTTAGTGAGACAGCTCGCCTATAACTGACTGTCCTGCCATAGGTTTGAAGTATTGCCTGGAGCCTGATACTTCCTCGGCGTTCCGGCCACCGGCTACGCGCCTCAGTAGGATGTTGCCTCGTCTTACAGCACGACTCCTACTGGTATTTCTCCTTGTTGCGTTGATCTCGTTTCTCACTCAGCACAATATACCTCGCTTCTTGTCCTTTCTTAGGGCACCGCCGCTATCTAGGGCAGGCGCGGTCCCGTAGCGTTCTCTCTGTTCGCTAGGCCTCTGTCAGGATCCCACCCCTGACAGGGACCCCCCTGAGTCTCTCCCCGCAAAACCCTCTGCCACAGGATGTTGCCTGTTCGATTCCCAGTCAGCTTCTCTTCTAACTTTCTGCCTAACCCCTAGTTTTACCAGATTGTGAGTAGTGGCCTAATACATAGCACCCTTAGCTCCCCCTGGAGGCCAGACTGTGAAGTGTATTGGTGACTGTGATACCTGGTCAGAAGAACTCCTTCAGTGCCATCAGACGTACCATAGCTCCCCATAACGGCGGAGCGTCAGTACTGCAGCAACCAGGACTCTGGGGCGCTGCACTCCCCCCCGGTTAAATCCAGTACTCCTGGACTGGGAAGAAAACAACAATACATGTCAGCAAAAAGACATACAATTTTGAAAATGCAAAGAACAAGTAAGTTTGAACAGAGCTTCCCTTTATGGGAGGTGAGGACACTTGAACGTTACAAACATGGTTAAATATTTTAAATAACAGGCTATAAATAACTTCTCTTACCCTACCGGGTATTCTACTTAGTGCAATTTCTGAACAATAATTTAACATTGCCTTTAAGGACGCACACGCTGACTCCACTAAAGACCTTCTTATAAAAACATTATAAGGCTAATCAACTTTCTTCATTTTCCATCTTTACATCTGCATGACCGTCTGTCTACTTGCCCAGGCCTACTGCCTCTCGTTCTAATAAAGGACAGCCCCTTTCTGCCCGGGCCTACTGCCTTTCTGCTGCTATACACAGTATAGAACTTATCATCCATCTCTGTTTAGGACCGCGGAGCCATCTCTGTTTGGCTCCTAGGAGGACTCAGCGACTAACCCCATACGGGTTTACTTCCTGTCCTCATCCTCTTATCACATTATCAAACATTTCTCACAATCAGTCAAGTAACTACTCATAACTTCTTCGAGAAAGCATTATTACTATTTCTTCTCTTTAAGGCATCATTATACTTTAAGTACTATAGGTGAACATTCCCTTTAAGAGGGTACCAAATCTCTATGAGGTAGTGCAACTTCTCAAGCTGCAAGTCCGTATGCAGTAAGGACTCCGGTACTGTTTCCAGGAACAGTTTCTTCGCAAAGAGTCCTTTCTTTTATAAAACCAGTAGAGGGCACCTTTAAGAAGGTGCAAACTATTTACAATAAGTTTGTATCATGCAGCGTTCATGATCCAGCAGTTCTTTCAACAATGATAAAACAGGAGACAAAAACAAAAAGCAGAAGAAGGGATCCCGGGTAAACAAAGGGATCCCTTTAAGAGTTAACCCTAAACGGGTTGTAGCAGCAAGAAGACAAACATTTAACTATTTACATTCTTTATAAAGCATTTATGCTGATTCGGGCTCCGGCTGCGAGGCCTCCAGTTGCCGGTCCCCGACTGAGGCGGTACTAATCACGGTGGTCTGTCTCCCAGATGCAGCCAGATCATCCGGTGTCTGGACTCGAAGGCCAACCCTAGTTGCAAATTCAGGGGCGGCAACCAGGCGCACGGTAGCAATAGTAACAAGATCTGTCAGGTCCGAATCGGTCATAGTCGAGGCAACAGGTGACACCCCCTCGGGCCCACATCGTTGGACATTCCGAGCGCACCATCCTTGTGCACTCCGGTGGCGGGTGTAGGTCACCTGATCCCCCTTTTGCAATAGTGGATCACCATATTGGTTGCGGAAGGGAGTCTTCACATTGTAACTGGTAACGAAGACGTCAGTCGGTAGTCCCGGTTCCTGTATGGAGCCCCAACCCCGCTTTGGGTGAAAGGCCAGCACAGTTCCCCGCTTTACCATGTCTTTCCTGCCGTACGCAGGCTTTGGAGGTTTCACTTTTGGCGCGTCAGTTTGTTCTGTCTCTTTTTGGTTTTTCCAGTGTAAGATCAGGCATTGTTTATATTGCTCCCAAGTGAGCACAGCAAGGGTGAGGTCCTCCTCCCGAGCTCCATCTGGCCCAATCCGGGGGGTATTCCACTGGAGGATCACCCCTTCCGAGCTCACGTCTAGGGGTTCCCCCATCTTGGTCGGTAGCGGAGGCACCAGCTTCCCCATCATACCGGGGGGTAGCACCACCTGCTCCACTGAGAGGAACCGGTTATTGTTGGGGTGAGGAGCGGTCGCGGGAGCGGGATCGGTCAGGGCAGCAGAATCGGCCGGGGGAGTAGGGGCGTCTTCCATACCTGCGCCTGATGTGATTCCACCGATGTCGGTCCGTTCCGCTGACAAGGACACTGGAATCGGCTGCAGCCCGGACCGCGGTCCCTCCAAGGTGGCCTCTCGATGTGGCTCCGCTCTCCATGGCTCCGTGGTCGGGATAGGTAAGCTCGGCTCCTTTGCCGGTGGCTCCAAGGAGTTCAGATCCTTCGGCTGCGGTGGATGCGAGTCCATCTCTGGTGGCTGAGGGCAGGCCGGGATCACTTCGCCGTCGCTTGGGGACTTGTTGCTCATCCTCGCTGTCCGGCATTCGGCGGCAGCGCATGCACCTGGCTCCACCATTTCTCCGGGGTCACGCTCCTTCTACACCTTGCTCCCGCTGTTGCAAGAGAGGGGGCGGCTCCGCTCTGCTTCGGGGCAGGTCGTCAATTTGCAGCAGTAATCGGAGGGGGCGGTCGCCGTTCCTGGCGCCATTTTGGTAGTGCCCTCCCATGGCACGCCCTTCTTCTCCTTCAGCGTAGCAATGGCGGCAATTTGTGGCGGGAACCTTTGGCAGCAAGTGGCAATGCACAGTCTTTGCAATAAGTCACAGTCCAAGCACAATAAATCACAGTTCCAAGGCACACATGACCTGATTCTTCAGGCTTAAGTAGATCCTGTTTGTGACGCCAAGTTTGCAGCGTCCCCACTGCCGCAGGGCCGAGGGGTACCCGGTACCGGGTCTCTGAGTCTCTGCTCTGGGATTGTCACGGTGGCTAGACCCGGTCTGTGACCCTGCTGAGGGGCGCTCAATAATAGGTGTGGTTGGTGGTGGTAGTGCGGTGCAGTGTTGGTCACAGTAAATAACGAGGACACCAGGTTGCAGTCTCTTTACCTCTTTACTGAAGGCTTCAGGATCCTCAATCCAGAATACGGTTAACCAGGCTGCGCAAGTCCGGCCGGTCCGATGGCACCTCCAGAGTTCCCTTTGCAGGTGGAAATCTGTGCCTACCT
This sequence comes from Ranitomeya variabilis, assembly GCF_051348905.1. Lineage (NCBI taxonomy): Eukaryota > Metazoa > Chordata > Amphibia > Anura > Dendrobatidae > Ranitomeya > Ranitomeya variabilis. The sequence goes on along the minus strand of NC_135232.1, from coordinate 47,942,217 downwards.
TCTAGCGCTTGTGTGTTGTGGTCCTCCCCTGCTGTGCTTACGGGATAGTCCCCACAACTGTTGTGTCTGTTTCTCGTGTTCCCTCACAACTTGATTCTGATGTTCTTCTTCGTCCCCCAGATTATATGGCTAGGATGCACCCGTATGATGGGTAGGCTCGGAGCTCTTCCGGGACCCTAGTGTCGCCCCTCTCCAAATGGTGCCCCCTATGTCTTCGTAGGTGATTTTAGTGAGACAGCCCGCCTATAACTGACTGTCCTGCCGTAGGTTTGAAGTATTGCCTGGAGCCTGATACTTCCTCGGCGTTCCGGCCACCGGCTACGCACCTCAGTAGGATGTTGCCTCGTCTTACAGCACGACTCCTACTGGTATTTCTCCTTGTTGCGTTGATCTCGTTTCTCACTCAGCACAATGTACCTCGTTTCTTGTCCTTTCTTAGGGCACCGCCGCTATCTAGGGCAGGCGCGGTCCCGTAGCGTTCTCTCTGTTCGCTAGGCCTCTGTCAGGATCCCACCCCTGACAGGGACCCCCCTGAGTCTCTCCCCGCAACACCCTCTGCCACAAGGTGTTGCCTGTTCGATTCCCAGTCAGCTTCTCTTCTAACTTTCTGCCTAACCCCTAGTTTTACCAGATTGTGAGTAGTGGCCTAATACATAGCACCCTTAGCTCCCCCTGGAGGCCAGACTGTGAAGTGTATTGGTGACTGTGATACCTGGTCAGAAGAACTCCTTCAGTGCCATCAGACGTACCATAGCTCCCCATAACGGCGGAGCGTCAGTACTGCAGCAACCAGGACTCTGGGGCGCTGCACCACCACGTAAAAGTCAATATCGACCCTTTGATGAGCCTCTGCCACATGACTTAGGATAAAAGCCAAACCAGAATCTCAATTTGCAGACACTGTGTTTCAGGGTGTTGCTCCTCTTTAGTGAAACTGATTTGGCAGTATGAAAAGGTTTCTGACTGGGATCTAAGGGGTAGCATTTCTCCTTGTGTCTGCAAATTGAGATTCTGATTTGGCTTTTATCCTAAATCAGGTGAGAAGAGACTCATTAAAGGGTCGATATTGACTTTTAGGATTGCTACTTCCAATAGGTGGCACTAGAGTTCTAGTCCTCTTCCTCTCTAAAAAGGCAATTTGCATATTAATTTCCTGGAGGAGCGTTGCATGGCTTATAAGTCTCCTTACACTGACATGCAAGTCTCCTTACACTGGCATGCAAGTCATTTCACTCTCCACAAGGACAAACATTACCCCGTAGATTCCTTGATTGTGGAACAGCAAGTTCAGAGCCCAGTGGTTGTTTTGTAAAGCTGTTCTCTTGCCATAGCCTGGGTGCTGTATAGTTTTCCCTTCCTCGCTAAGGCCATGATTAATTTACACGTTCAGTATTTGGTCAGTATTTTACATCAGTATTTGGATGCCAAAACCAGGAGTGGGTGATAAATTCAGAAGTGGTGACGTGTTTGTATTATACATTTCCTCTGACTGTTCCACTCCTGATTTTGGCTACAAATACCGATGTAAAATACTGACCGAATACTGAACATGTGAACGTGGCCTAAAACTGAAATGCCTGAAAATTGTTTTTCATTTCAGATAGAAAATGCAGTTAATATTATAATTTATATGCACTGTTTAATATACGTATGTAGAGATAGAGCTGTATAAGTTGCTCTGTGTTGCTTCTCAGACATGTCTACTTATGGAGCTGCAAGTTCAGAGCTCAGCGAGTGTTCTCTGCTTAGCTACAATTTCGGAGCTCAGTAGTTAGTTCTTGTGAAGGTGCTCTTTTTCTCTCCTTTTCCCTTTCTCAGGGCTGTAGCCTGGGTGCCATATCCTTTGCCCTACTTTATAAAACTGAAAGGGTTGAAGGCTGTCATTTAATCTCAGAAATGCAGATTAGAAATCTCCACAGTGATGTATAATTTTCTATGTGAGAATAAAGCCACATACAGTATGACTCTGCAGTGCTCAGGAAGCCGTTAGCAACAAGACTGACTTCTCTGAATCAATTCCATGTGCATACAGTACAGACCAAAAGTTTGGACACACCTTCTCATTTAAAGATTTTTCAGCATTTTCAAGACTATGAAAATTGAACATTCACACTGAAGTCATCAAATCTATGAATTAACACATGTGGAATTACATACTTAACAAAAAAGTGTGAAACAACTGAAATTATGTCTTATATTCTAGGTTCTTCAAAGTAGCCACCTTTTGCTTTGATGGCTGCTTTGCACACTCTTGGCATTCTCTTGATGAGCTTCAAGAGGTAGTCACCGGGAATGGTCTTCCAACAATCTTGAAGGAGTTCCCGGAGATGCTTAGCACTTGTTGGCCCTTTTGCCTTCACTCTGCGGTCCAGCTCACCCCAAACCATCTCGATTGGGTTCAGGTCTGGTGACTGTGGAGGCCAGGTCATCTGGCGTAGCACCCCATCACTCTCCTTCTTGGTCAAATAGCCCTTACACAGCCTGGAGGTGTGTTTGGGGTCATTGTCCTGAAAAATAAATGCTGGTCCAACTAAATGCACACCGGATGGAATAGCATGCCGCTTCAAGATGCTGTGGTAGCCATGCTGGTTCAGTATGCCTTCAGTTTTTAATAAATCCCCAACAGTGTCACCAGTAAAGCCCCCCCCCCCCCACACCATCACACCTCCTCCTCCTCCATGCTTCACGGTGGGAACCAGGCATGTAGAGTCCATCCGTTCACCTTTTCTGCGTCGCACAAAGACACGGTGGTTGGAACCAAAGATCTCAAATTTGGACTCATCAGACCAAAGCACAGATTTCCACTGGTCTAATGTCCATTCCTTCTGTTCTTTAGCCCAAACAAGTCTCTTGTGGTTTTTGCCTGTCCTTAGCAGTGGTTTCCTAGCAGCTATTTTACCGTGAAGGCCTGCTGCACAAAGTCTCCTCTTAACAGTTGATGTAGAGATGTGTCTGCTGCTAGAACTCTGTGTGACATTGACCTGGTCTCTAATCTGAGCTGCTGTTAACCTGCGATTTCTGAGGCTGGTGACTCGGATAAACTTATCCTCAGAAGCAGAGGTGACTCTTGGTCTTCCTTTCCTGGGGCGGTCCTCATGTGAGCCAGTTTCTTTGTAGCTCTTGATGGTTTTTGCCACTGCACATGGGGACACTTTCAAAGTTTTCCCAATTTTTCGGACTAACACCTTAATTTCTTAAAGTAATGATAGCCACTCATTTTTCTTTACTTAGCTGCTCTTTTCTTGCCATAATACAAATTCTAACAGTCTATTCAGTAGGACTATCAGCTGTGTATCCACCAGACTAATGCACAACACAACTGATGGTCCCAACCCCATTTATAAGGCAAGAAATCCCACTTATTAAACCTGACAGGGCACACCTGATCATCAAGAGAATGCCAAGAGTGTGCAAAGCAGTCATCAAAGCAAAAGGTGGCTACTTTGAAGAACCTAGAATATAAGACATAATTTCAGTTGTTTCACACTTTTTTGTTAAGTATAAATTTCCACATGTGTTAATTCATAGTTTTGATGCCTTCAGTGTGAATGTACAATTTTCATAGGCATGAAAATACAGAAAAATCTTTAAATGGGAAGGTGTGTCCAAACTTTTGGTCTGTACTGTAGGTTTGCATGGGAGCTGCATACACAAAACGGTACAATGTTTTAACTATGTCTCTTTGTAAAACTATTATAACCTGACCTGCTCCTCATTACCCTGTAGATTGTAAGCCCTTGAAGATAGGGTCCTCTCCTCTTCTGTACCAGTTTGTCAGGTTATTTACTTTATACATATATTATATATGTTATATGTATGTAACTCTTTTCTCTTGCCCTGGAATTAATGATGCTTAAAAAATAAATAATAATATTAATAATAATAAAAGAGGACATGTCCAGCACTACAATAAATGAACGTATCACAAGACCCCAGGTCACTGATTTTTACTTCCTTGATAGACCCTCAATAAACAGTTACTCACGTGTGCAGGTACCAAATATATTTTAGCTGTTCCTGGTGTGACCATATAACAGAACACATAAAAAAGAACACATATCAAAGGTCTCCTGTTATCTGTACCGCTCATCAATATTATCAGCGCAATAAATCTACAAATACTGATCTGTAGAGATAAGCCGAAAGGGCTGATTTTCCACATGTACTTGTTAAGTTTTATGATATTGGTAAGTAGTTCTATGTTAATGATGCACAATATGGCATAAAAAAAGAGTTCTGCAATTTTCCAATGTTCAAAACATGGTTTATGCAATAGAAACAGTTTAGGTTACTTATTCGCTGTGCATCTTCCGAAGTATATAGATATTGAAAGTGGCAAGGAACCTGGGCCCAAAAAATATCAGTTGAGGAACCTTTCATTACCAAATGACTAAAGGGTTCAAGTAGAAATAGGTGTTTAGATATGTTAAACATTGAAATATCTACACCTAATATACTTTTATTATAAGGACTTCATGGGTTCTGGATGATGCATATCTGCCAGGAGTCCAACAAAAGAGATATGTGTCAGCATGTACCTCGTGGTAAGTGCGAAGGAGAGATATTCCGGTGTCAGCATGTGACAATGATGTGTATGAGAAAAGAGCGTGTCGGCCAGCCCCTGGTCCATCTACTCCTGGAACAAAACTAAGGTTTCCAAATCCATTACATAGAGAGGGGTATTTTAAGGTGACAATTGCAAAATCACTTGGAATTTGGCAGATACAAATTACTTTACTCACAGGGAGGCAATGAGCTTAGTGGTTACAGATTCTTTTACAAGGCAATTTGCTTGGTGGTTACAGAATCTCACATGAGATCCTAAAGGCTTAAATAGTTGTCCGGCATACAGCAATAGGCTAAGTGACTGTACACATTATGCTTATGCAGTGCATCTAGGATTTTGCAGAGGCGTTCTGTATGAATTTTGAAACAAAAAAAAGCAGTGTTCAGGTGGAACCCCCAAAGAGTGCAATGACACAAATGGACTCTGTTTTTTATTCTTTCCAGCGGAGTCCAAATTTTCAGATGAGCATAAAAAATATAGTGGGTGTTACTTTATTGGCACTTGTGTCATTTTACTTGAACTAGTGACAGACTGCTGGCAATCTCCTCAGCAGCACCTCCTTCACTCTGGCAGAGGATCTATGTTTCTTACAATGAAGCACAGCACACACTCACAGTGCTTATCATATCCTTCTCCCAGTTAACTCTCTTAGCAGAAATGCCCAGGTATTGGCTGGGAATTTCACGACTATTTCAGGCTACTCTTAAAGGTTAGTATCACAGTCCCTCACAGACTCCAGTCTCTACCTGTCTCTGATATGGTTTTCTCTTTATTCTCAGGCATCAGCACTCAGACTCCTCTAGTGTGGCAATCCTCGAAATCTGAAATATGCCTATATGCTCCCCTTTTGCAGAGGCCCTGAAATCACCAATTGCTTGCATCACTTATGCAGTGCACCACTATATCTGTTGGATGTCTATCACAGCTTTCAAATAACACAATGAGAATGATAAATATTAATATAGCATTACCTAAATGAAATGGGCACAATACTACCGTACACATGCCCATCAATTCATTTATATGGGGGAGTCAGGAGAGATAGCTGTCGATCGATAGTTATCTAAGGTGAATGGGCATAGATGGGGTCACTGTATATTGGGGGGTGGTAGATGGAGGGTAATTAGACTGCATACCTTCTTTCTTTGCTAGAGTTTTCATCTCATTGTGCCTGACATTTCAGCAGAAAAAGGAATTCATATTGACTGGAAATAAAATAAAACGGACCTTTTGCATAATTGTCATGTAATAAAACAGTAAATGGGCACAGCCTGTGAGGTCATAGATTCGGAACAATCTGTAACATATTTTATCTCTGAATCATCTCTAGTTCACGCAGATAATAGATTCACGATCAGATAAGCTCCTCATATCTTGATTTTATCATTCCTCATTACCGTCACTCCAATCTGTTCTATAACTCTCCTCAACCGGTTTGTTTTCTAAACCTTCATGACATGAGCTGATCTCAATCACTCAATAATAAAACATGTCGTTCACATACAGGCCCCCCCATACGAATTAGACTAACATTGGCTGAACCCCCTGATATCAAAGTGTTTGGCCAACAGTTCAATTTGTTTGGGGGCCTCTTGACTGTCCCCCCGTATATGATGTTAGAAACCAGAAGGATGAAGCATGTCTGATTTTGAGCTGCAGATCCCTTTGTTCTCGAAGAGATTAGCCACTGATGTCTGGTAGCAGCTCTCTTATAGAGAACATTGTTGGGCTATCTGATACTGGGACTTCCTCCTTCCTGGTATTATAAATCTGAGAATTAGTCCTTAATGGTTTTTAAATGCTTTTAGGTTGGAACACTAATGATTTTTGCATTTTGCTCATAAAAACTCAACTTTTGCACCTTTGCCTTTATTGAAATGGAAAATTTAGAAACCTACAATTTTTTTTTATTATTATAGGGTTTGTCTCATCAAGGCAAAGCCTTTCAATATGCCCTATTTGTGTAAATGAACATCAATTTGAGGTTCCCTCTCTGTGAGCCACATTAGGAGCATAAGAGTGGAAGATTCAACCTAACATTAAATGTATAAAGTTAGCCATTGAATGGTTGCAATGTAATATTCTGTTTCTCCTGTAGTGGACATTGTAGAAAAAAATGCACTGCATGATTCCTACATAAATATTGACAATTGTTGTAAGGTTATATGGTGCTATTAACGGAACTATTCACATTTGCAGCAAAGTGTTTGGAGAACAGTTATATTCTGCATAGCCCACGGCCCTGAGTCTGTCTCCTTTTACATATTGGCATATAATAATAGTCAATGGCCAAGGTTATGGACAATCAAAATATAGTTCTTGGAATTATTTATCTCTACAAAGCAAGTTACTGTTGTAATAGATAGCATAAAAATTAGTAATGCTGGGTACCGCCATGGGGTCTAGATTCAGGCCATATTAAATAGTCATATTGACAACATCTCTAAGTCCTGGTCTTGAAGTATGCCATCAGCAAATTATCTTGCGTATAACTAACCTTTGCAATCTGGAAAATGCTATAGGGAATCATGTCTTGCATATTTTGGCAAATTTCTAAATAATTTGGACTAATTGTCAATGATAGAGTAGAAGAAAACAATATGATGTATTTGTGCTGTCCAGCTATCTTCTTCTGAGTTTATAAGTATTACAAGGACTTATGCATAATATTTTGATTCCACTGAAGTGATTGTTGTACAGCATTTGTTTCCTTTGCTGCCATCTACTGGCCATTGTTATTATGCATTCTCATGTATTGCTGACATTATCTCCCATCATACCTCTCTCTCTGTAACTCATCTTTTTCCTTACTTCCTTTCCTTCCGGTCAGTGCCATCTTGACAGAAGCGTACGACAAGATCACAGAAATCATCTAAGGCTTCTATGGCACCAAAACAACGACACCAGCAAGGAAATGGTTGAATACCGCATGAAGGTACATATTGTAACGCCTCTTGTTGTGGACCCTCTGCACCACAGGCCTTGCTTATCCTGGAGGGGCGTGACTAAGTGTGTACCGGGTCTTCACTAGGGCCACTGATGGTGAAGTTACTCTGGGCTGCCGGTAGACACATGGTACCACTGCATGGCAGTCCCTGGGACTGCAGCAGCTGACTCATGGGCCAAAGCAGGTATATGAGGTACAGAAGGGGAGAGACAGAAGCATTGTCAGACGGACCGAAGTCGGGGCAGGCAGCAATCAATGTCTCAATACAAAGCTGGAGTCAGGGATGGAGAAGTCAAATGGAATTGATAAACAGGCAGGGTTAATAATGGAAGACAGAATACGGAGATATGCATAAACAGTTGCTAGCATGCTAGGAACCAGTGTTTGAGCAAGGAGTTGTTGGAGGATATGCCTAATATAGACCCTGCTGGCACGGGATGGACCAAGGAAACTAATCCCTGCAGGACACAGTTGGGTTAAATTGCTGCAGAGATCAGCCACACCCTCCTAAGGCCAAATGGAAGCAACATGCAGATGCAGCAGTACTGAGGAGTGCTGCAAAAGGCAAACTCAGTGAGACAGCCTGACACGAGGAGAAGCTGCGCAGTGGTCACAGTTAGTAGGGCGGCACTGAGGAGGCATGGGAGTTACTGCCGTGACACAAGTGTTCAGAAACAGTCCTTCTCCTGCAGTTGCTGCATACGGCCTAAGTAGCACTGCATCACATGGTGAGTCACAGTATGAAAAGGACATCCAATGTTTTGTTGAAAAGGACTTCTACGTAGACAATGGGCTCAAATCCCTGCCCACAGCAGAAGATACAATAGATCTGCTTAAATGGGACGAAAAGTATGCTTTCTAAAGCTCATCTCAGATTGCATAAAATTGCCTCCAACAGTGCTGTTGTCATTAAGGCCTTTCACCCTGAAGATCGTGTTGCAGAATTCAGAGATTTAGACAATCCAACAGTAAGGAGAAGTTTGAGCTTGAGATGGAACTTATCGAAGGACTACTTTGACTTTCAGGTTAGTTGTGCAGAAAAACCATTTGCTAAGCGTGGGGGTCTGTCAGTGGTGAACCATCTATACGATCCACTCTGGTTTGTTGCACTGCTGACTCTACAAGGCAAACATCTGCTAAGACACCTCTCAGAGTCTATTAAGGACTGCCTGCTGACAAACAACTAAAGTGGAGGTCCTAGAAGTAATCTCTTTGCGCCTTGGATAAGATCCACATAACACAGTGTTACAGTCTGTATCCCTTGCTGCGAGTCTAAAGGAAGAAGATCCATATACAGAGCAAAAGGTTGTTCTGGGTTACATATACAACCTGACAAAACGCTTCTATGTCTACTGTATGTCAGTAATCGCATTGAAAGGATCAGGAAGTCTTTGGAACCTGAACACTGGCAGTATGTTCCTTCCCAAATTATCCCTGCTGACCTTGATAGCAGGCCAGTGTCTGCTGGAGCCCTTGCAATTTTTTGTAACAGGTCTGGAGTTCCTACTGGATCAGTTCAAAGGGACAACCAATGAAGATGTTTTTGGCCTTCTGGATCCGGACATTTATCCACAGATACTTCCTGATCTCAGTGCCCTCATCACCAAATCCAAAGAGAAGGGTGGTTTGGGTAGACAGTAATTCGAACACTTCTCCAGTTGGACAAGGTTTATTTACATCATCACATTTGGAACCTGAACTTGAAACTTTAACAACTGAATTACAATGGGGTTGGAGACCGTTTGGCCTAGTGCGGCTTCTCCAATCCAAAGATGAGTTATCCATTGGATTATTCCGGAATTTGATGTTAGACATTCGTCTACCTTGATCATATAGTATTGTTGTATTGCATATAGGACATCCCACCTGGGCCTTGGGGTACTCGGTTCGTGGCCCGGTCCATAGCCCTGGGCGCCCAATTAAAGGGGAAGTTCTTTAAGGGGTTTTGTGAGTAAAGTCTATTGTTCGTGACACCACCTGTGGTTCTCGGTCAGTAAGGACCGACCCTGCTTAAAGGGGTCCTCTGGGGTGATGTTGTTGCAGCAAGATGGTAACACTTCCCACAGGTGAAGCGTGGTCCCCAGGGCTTCCCAGATGTATGGCAAGATGGTGTAAGCCGATGAACGCACAAAGAACGAGGACACAGGTTTGCAAGTCTTTACCTGGTTTACTGATGGTAGTAGTCCTCAGTCCAGGGTACCAAGTGCAGGGCAGCTGTGGTCCGGCCGGCTCGGAGGCAATAAGGGATCCCTTTACCAGGTGAGGTATGTAAGCCTTTCCTACTAGCGCCGTATAGTTAATTAGGTCCCTGCTGCTTGAAGCTCAGTGCAAATCCCCTCTCTCCTGTCCTAAGACAGATGTCTGTATGATAGCCAGTTTGAGCCTGTTTATAGGATCTCTTAGATGACCCAGCTCTCATGGTCACTGCTTCACCTCAGACTTGTTACAGGCAATTGACATATAGTACTTTACCCTCTGGTTCGGTCGTGCGTCCTGGAGAACAACACGACCTCGGGCTCCCGGTACCCGACTTCTGCGCTCTGGCTCTGCGGGTGTCCTACCGCTGTTCCCCTCCTGAGCCCTTTCCTCCTCTGTGCTTCTTTCCTCTAAGCTCCTCCACAATTCAACTCTCCTTCTGCTTCTCTTACCAGGGATAGCAGCTCCCTCGTGGTAGCACGGCCCCCACGTTTTCTCCAGACTTTCTTCTCCTCTCTGCTACTGTCTTCCTTGGTCCCTCTGGACCAACTAACTAGCTCCTCCTCCAGACCAGGATACATAAAGTGTAAGGGAGCTCCCCTGAATCTGGGTCTTGAGTTCCCCCTCCTGGCCTAGATTCAGAGATGTTGAATGCGAGTGCCTTACCTGATAGGTACAATCTTCCTTGCCTCCAAGTGTGACATCACCCTCCCTGAAGGGAAGGCAACATAACAGCAGCAACCGGTTACCTGGGGGTGCTGCACATGCATGTGTTATTTTGTCTTCCAGATTGTTATCCTCCTGTGAACCCCAGGAAAACACCTCTACTTCAAGACAGTTACGTAGTGAAATCCAAGGATTTCAGATTGGGAGTGTGCTGTCCAGCTATCCTCTCTTGAGTTTATATCTATTATAAGGACTTATGCATAATATTTTGATTCTATTGGAGTGATGGTTATACAGTATTTGTTGCCCTTTGCTGTGATCTACTGGCCATTGTTATTGTATGTTCTCATGTATTACTGATGTACTCTCCCATCATGCTTCTCTCTCTCTGTAACTCCTCCTATCTTTTTCCTCACTTCCTTGCTTTCTGGTCAGTGCCATCTTGGCAGAAGAATGCAACAGAGCTGGAGAGAGGATTCTCCTGTTACCTCTATCCTCCAACTTCTACCTTCTTCCTCATCCTCATCCCTTCATCTTCCCTGACATCTCAACATCATCATTTGTCAAGGTACTCTAAATAAACTACCTAAATGTTCATCCACTACATCTTCCTTCCTTAATCATCCACGTGTTGCTGGTTGGGCAATAGTGATAGGGATAGTGATAGGGATAGCGAGTAACCTATCTACCATTGCATATACAGAGATCCGTGGTCAAAACCTTCAGACACATTTCACTTACGAAACATCGGTGGCAGAATAGTAATATTCCCTGTTGGCTTTTAGCAATATTACACCTTTTAAATATTGCATGCCCTTCTGAAAATTATCAGCAAGTAAAGCTGAAGAACGGGCTGAATTATGGCATGGAGTAATCAGGGAAACTATGTCAAGCAGAGCTTGGTTGTAGCCAAATCATGCAAATGTCAAACAAATGAAAGGCCCTTTAGAACTGGTTTATTGTGCAACCTGTACCCAGATGATTGTGATTCATTGTAATACTGCCCACCCACCTTTATTATAATAGTGTATTATAATAGGCGTGGGTTGCGCCACTTCCATGAGATACCACGTGGACAACAGGAAGCTGAGGATCTTGTCCAGTATGTTTTATTACAGCTTAAAACGTAATAGTGTTGTAAATTGTGATTTATATCCCAGTCTACACACATAAAAAACACATTGTATTAAATTAGATAGTGACATATCCTGAAGACTTGTCCCATCCCCAGCACTAGTTGACTGTACATGATCCCAAGCTATCGCTTCTATGTATGTCTCTGCAGAGGAAGGGACTATCATTTTGAAAGATATTGCAATTTATAGCATACAGTCATGGCCGAATGTGTTGGCACCCTTGTAATTGTTCCAGAAAATGAAGTATTTCTACCAGAAAATTATTGCAATTACACATGTTATGTTATACACAGGTTCATTTCCTTTGTGTGTATTAGAAGAACACAAAAAACAACTATGAAAAAAGGCAAATTGGACATAATTTCAAACAAGACTCCAAAAATGTGCGTGACAAAATTGTTGACGTCTTTCCAAAAATGTGGCTAAACAACTTTGTTTACAGTATGTGATGCTCGTTCAAACTCATCTGTGGCAAGTAACAGGTGTGGGCAATAAGAAAATCACACCTGAAACCCGATAAAATGGGGAAAAGTTGACTCAATCTTTACATTGTGTGTCTATGTGTGCAACCTTAAGAATGGAGATCAGGAAGAGGAGAAGAGAACTGTCTGAGGACTTGAGAACCAAAATTGTTGCACAATATCAACAATCTCAAGGTTACAAGTCCATCTCCAGAGATCTTGATGTTCCTTTGTCTATGATGCACAATCAAGAAGTTTAAAACCCATAGTACTGCAGCTAATCTCTCTGGACGTAAATGGCATAGAAAAATTGAGGAAAGGTCGCTGGATTGTCCAGATGGTGGATAAACATCCCCAAACAAGTTCCAAATAAATTCAAGCTGTCTTGCAGATTCAGGATGCATCAGCAGGCTTGCACTGGCCCACAGGGTAACAGGGGAATCCCCCGGTGGGCCCCTGTGTAGAACTGGGCCCCCAACCCCATTTTATGGGAAGTACTTGGCATAATTTACTTGATTCAGTCTTTTCCAGAAAAAAAGCAGCATCTGAATATTCATTAACCAAACTACCAAGGTTATTATTATATAAAGATATAGGTAAATTTGTGAATGAGGGTAGCATAATATTTGCATGCAGGTGAAAAATGGACCCCCCCAAAGTCAATATTACTGGTGGGCCCTTGTCACCCCAGTCTAACACTGCATCAGTGTCAGCTCAAACTATCCGTCGACATGTGAATGAAATGAAACACTATGGCAGGACACCCTGGAGGACCCCAACTGCTGACACAGAAACATAAAAGAGCTAGGCTGCAGTTTCCATAATATACGGGAGTAAGCCAAAATCCTGAAAAAAATATGTGTTGGGGTTGATTTGCTGCCTCTGGTATTGGGTGCCTTGACTGTGTGCAAGACATCATGAAATCTGAAGGTTAGCACATGATTTTGGGTGGCAATGTAGTGTTTCTAGCAGGACAATGACCCCAAACATACTCAACAAGCACCCAGAAGTGGATGGAAGCAAAGCGCTGGAGAGTTCAGAAGTGGCAGCAAAGAGTCTGGATCTAAATCCCATTGGTCACCTGTGGAGAGATCGGACAATTGTTGTTGGGAGAAGGCACCTTCATATATGAGAGACTTGGAGCCAGAGAAGCCATCAGGGCATTACTGCCCTTAGTAGCGTATGGGGCCCGATGAGCAGAGGGGGACCGCAGTGGATCCCCTCTGTTCTGGTCACCAGGCCCCAGTGGCAGGATTCTGTCAGCTCAGTAACTGCCCGTGCATTCTCAGACGCAGGAGCAGTTAAAATTTGCCGTGCGGGAGATTCTTCCCGCACGGCAACAGTTAACCGCCGCCAGCCAATCACAGGCCGGCAGCTGACGTCAGCGGGCATGGCGTATGACGTCACTCTCATATGCTGGAAGGCCCGGAACGACTCTGGTGTCTCAGATATATTGAGCCGAGGACATTGCTGGATCTCAGACAGGTAAGAAGAATCTTCTTTATTTTTTTCAAAAGCCGCGGTATGGGTATATGATATTATACACTATGGGGCTGCATTATACCCCTATGAGGGTGCAATATACCCCTATGGGGGTGCATTATACCTCTATGGAACTGCATTATACCCCTATGGGGGGACATTACATTATTATGGGGCTGCATTATACCCCTATGGGGAGGCATTATATTATGGGGTGCATTATACCGCTATAGAGCTGCATTATACACCTATGGGGCTGCATTATACCCCTATGGGGGAACATTATATTATGGGGATTTCATTATACTATGGGGCTGCATTATATCCCTATGGGGCTGCATTATACCATGGGGCTGCATTATACTCCTATGGGGCTGCATTATACTGTAGGGCTGCATTATACCACTATGGGGGTGCAGTATACTGCTATGGGGCTGCATTATACTATGGGGGTGCATTATATTGCTATGGGGCTGTATTATACTATCGTGGTGCACTATATTGTTATGGAGCTGCGTTATACTGCTATGGAGCTGCATTATACTACTATGGGGCTGCATTATACTATGGGGGTGCATGATACTGCTATGGAGCTGCATTATACACTATGGGGCTGCATTATATTACCATGGGGGTGAATTATACTGTAATGGGGTGCATTATACTATGGGGTGCATTATACTGCTATGGGGATGCATTATACTATGGAGCTGCATTATACCCCTATTGGGGAGCATTATACCCCTATGGGGGTGCATTATACCACTATAGGGGTGCATTATATTATGGGGTGTATTATACCGCTATGGGGCTGCATTATACTATGGGGAGCACTATATTGTTATGGGGCTGCGTTATACTGCTATGGGGCTGCATTATACTGCTATGGGGTGCATTATACTATGGGGTGCATTATACTGCTAAGGGGGTGCATTATACTATGGAGCTGCATTATACCCCTATGAGGGTGCATTATACCACTATAGGGGTGCATTATATTATGGGTTGCATTATATTGCTATGGGGCTGCAGTATACTATGGGGTGCATTATACCACTAGGGGGCTGCATTATACCTCTATGGGGCTTCATTATACTGCTATGGGGCTACATTATACTGCTGTATATGATTATGGGGGTGCATTATTCAGCTATTGGGTTGCATTATGCTGCTATGAGGATTCATTATACTACTATATATGACTATCGGATTAATTATACTTAAATGGATGACTATGGGGGAAATATGAAGAGACATGAGGCAGAATGGGTGGACACATGGGGTCCAGAATGGGAGGACATGTGGGGTCCAGAATAGGAGGACACGTGGGGTCCAGAATGTGGGATATTATTACTGTAGGGGCTAATTAAAGGATATTTTTAAGGATACTATTTTCAGTGTTGGGGAGGAGAGGTCTTATTACTGTGCAGGGTGACTCAGTTGCTTTTTTCTTTATCTGGTGTAGTATAGAGGTAGGGAAAAAATTGGGGAATGTACTCTAGATCACTGTGTTATTTTCTGCAGAGATGAGTCCTGGCTGGAAGAAATGATGGCGGTCTGAACTGGATGAAGAAGAAAAGTGAAGATGAAGGACTTCAACTAGAGACGTCACCGGTGAGCCAGTGTGTTACCTGTACACTTACACTATATACTGTATACTATATAACAACCCACTTACAGCCAAAGCTAACTCTATACTCCTCCTTCTAGACCTGTCCTCTGCTTTTGACACAGTTAACCACTGCCTTCTACTACAGATCCTCTCTTCCTTTGGCATCAAAGACCTCACCCTAACCTGGATCTCCTCACGCCTTTCCAACAATCCATTCCGCGTCTCCCACTCCCACACTATCTCCTAATCCCACCCTCTCTCTGTTGGAGTCCCCCAAGGCTCTGTTATAGGTCCCCTACTCTTCTCAATCTATGCACTTGGCCTGGGACAACTCATAAAGTCCCATGGATTCCAGTACCACCTTTATACTGATAACACTCAGATCTACCTCTCTGGCCCAGATGTCAACTCTCTGCTGTCCAGAATCCCGAGTGTATATCAGCCATATCCTCCTTCTTCTCCTCTTGCTTCCTCAAACTCAATGTGGACAAATCTGAAGTCATCATCTTTCCTCCATCTCACAGATCTTCCTTACCTTATCTATCTATCACAATAAATGACATCACGCTTTCCCCCGTACCGGAAGTCCACTGCCTAGGAGTAACCCTTGACTCTGACCTGTCCTTCAAACCACACATCCAAGCTCTTTCCACATCCTGTCACCTCCAGCTCAAAAATATTACAAGAATTCATCCTTTCCTCAAACCTCACTCTACTAAAATGCTTGTGCATGCCCTCATCACCTCCCACCTTGACTACTGCAACATCCTTTTCTGTGGCCTCCCTGGTAACACTCTTGCACCTCTCCAGTCCATCCTTAACTCTGCTGCCCACGTAATTCATCTCTCTCCTTGCCACTCCTCTGCTTCTCCCCTCTGCAACTTTTTTCACTGGCTCCCATTGTCCTAGAGTATTCAGTTTAAATTACTAAAACTGACCTATAAAGCCATCCATCTCCTCCATATACCTCTAAACTAATCTCCTGATGTCTTCCCCCACATAACATCCGGTCCTCCCAAAACCTCCTTCTCTCCTCCACACTTATTTGCTCCTCACCTAATCGCCTCCAAGACTTCTCCCGAATATCCCCCATCCTCTGCAATTCTGTGCCCCAACATGTCCGACTATCAACCACATTCGGATTCTTCAGACGGAACCTGAAAACCCACCTCTTCAAGAAAGCCTACAGCCTGCAATGACACCGCTGCCTCCTCACCACTACCGGAGCTACTGCCTCACCAGCACTGGAGCTGCTGCAACCCCCAACCTACTATCTCCTTCTCCACCATCCGGTAGAATGTAAGCCTGCAAGGGCAGGGTCCTCGCCCCTCTGTATCAGTCTGTCATTGTTAGTTTGCTTACTATAAGTGATATCTATAATTTGTATGTAACCCTTTCTCATGTACAGCACCATGGAATCAATAGTGCTATATAAATAAAGTAGCTGAAGAGCCCGGCGTTGCCTGGGCATAGTAAATATCTGTGGTTAGTTATAGCACCTCACTTCTCTTATTTTCCCATCACGCCTCTCATTTTCCCCATCACATCTTTCATTTTCCCCCTCACATCTCTCATTTTCTCCCTCACACCTCTCATTTTCCCCCTCACTCCTCTTATTTTCCCCCTCACTCCTCTCATTCCCCCCTAACACTTGTCATTTCGACCTCACATCTGTCATTTTCCGATCACTCCACTATTTTCCCTCACTCCTCTCATTTTGCACTCACACCTTTTCATTTTCACCTCACACCTCTCATTTTCACCTCAGTATATACATGTTTGTCATCTCCCTTATATATAGTATACACCTGTATGTCATCTCCTGTATACAGTATATACCTTTGTGTCATCTCACCTATATATAGTATATATCTGTGTGTCATCTCCTCCTGTATATAGTATATACCTGTATGTCATCTCCTCCTATACATAGCATATACCTGTATGTCATCTCCTCATGTATATACTATATACCTGTAGGTAATCTGCTCCTGTATATAGTATATACCTGTGTGTCATCTCCTTCTGTATATAGTATATACCTGTATGTTATCTCCTGCTGTATGTAGTATGTACCTGTGGAGCGCCCCCACTTCCGCAGGGCCGAGGGGTACCCGGTACCGGGCCTCTGAGTCTCTGTTCTGGGGTTGTCACGGTGGCTAGACCCGGTCCGTGACCCTGCTGAGGGGCGTCCAGTGAAAGGTGGTGGTAAATGGTGGTGATATTGTGGTGCAGTGTAGGTCGTAGTAAATAACGAGGACACCAGGTTGCAGTTTCTTTACCTCTTTACTGAAGGTTTAAGAATCCTCAGTCCAGAGCGCTGTCAACAGGGCTGTCAGAGACCGGCCGGTCCAAAGGCACATCAGGAGTTCTCTTTACAGGTGGGAATCAGTGTCTACCTTCTAGCGCTGTGTTGTAGTCCTTCCCTGCTGAGCTCCCGGGATAGTCCTCACAACTGATTCTGCCTGTCTCTGATGTTCGTTCTCTCTCCGTCCCCCAGGTGATATGGTAGGACGCACCCGTATGACGGGGTAGGCCTGGAGTTCTTCCGGGACCCTAGAGTCGCCCCTCTCCCACAGCTGCCTCCGTTGTCTGCTTAGGTGATTCGTGTGAGACAGCCAACCTATAATTGGCTGTCCGGCCGTGGTTTGCAGGAGTACTTAGAGTCTCTTACTTGCTTGGCGTTCCGGCCACCGACTGTTTGCGCCTCAGAAGGATGTTGCCTCGGTCTAACAGCACGACTCCTTCTGGTCCTAATGCCTCTTTTCTGTATTCCCGTTGTTCACTGGTTAGTTCTGTTCTTAGGAGTCTGCCAGGATCCCATCCCTGACAGGTCCTCTCACTAGCTCTTCCCAGTAACTTCTCTCTCTGTCTTCCTGTCCAACCCCCAGTTTTACCAGAGTGTGAGGAGTGGCCTACTAGATAGAACCACTCCCCCCTGGTGGCCGGAGTGTGAAGTGTAGTGTGAGTGTTACCTGGTCAGAGAAACTCCTTTAGTGCAATCAGACGTAACATCACTCCCCTTAGTGGCAGAGCGACATTACTGCAACGACCAGGACTCTGGGGCGCTGCACTCCCCCCCGGTTAAATCCAGTACTCCCGGACTGGGAAAACAAGAACAACAATACATGTTAACAGAAAACACACAAAATTTTGAAATAGCATAAACAATTAAACATAACAGTGCTTCCCTTTATGGGAGGTGAGGACTCTTGAACGTTGCGAAAGTTAGGTCATGCACAGTTTATGACTCTCAGTTCAGTGGTTAAAACAGCGGGGACCCCGGGTAAACAAAGGGGTCCCCCCTTTGGAAAGTTTTTGAGCAATTCACCGTCCATTACTCTATTGTCCATTTTACAACCTGTAACAAAAGATATGTACACAAACATTTTCACCTAAATAGCAACCCTTATTAATACCTCCAAGTTTTGTAGCGGAGGGGAGTTTGATTCTGAGTGCTGCGCGTGGACCTTCGCAGCGCAGGGGTTGCTATTGACCTAACAGGGCCCGCTATACTTGCTACCGCTGGTGTAGTGCACTGTCTTCTGGCTACACTTCTAGTGAGTCTGGGTAGCGCTGGCAGGCTAGAGCTCTCAGGGCTGCTGCTAGCAACAGTGGGTACGGCAGGCTCACCGATAGCAGAGGGAGGATCTGCCAGTTCAGCGGTCGGCACAGCATCTTCAGGTAGGGCTTGTTGAGGTTGCGGGGCCGGATGGTCGGGTACTACCATTGTTTCTGGTGGGTCTGGCTGTTGGAACGTTAGAACAGGTACCACGACGGCGTGATTTATCTGAGTCCAGGACTGGGGAAAGTCTCCAAGGACGGTGTGGATCATCTTCTCCTTTTCCACCGGTGGGGAGATTTCTGGGGCCGCGTCCCTCTCTCTCAACTTATCGGGGCAGACCTTAAGGTGATCCCTGGATATCGCTGTCGAGGTCTCCCCTCCGTCCTTGCTGATGAGACAGACCTTCGTGTTGTCAAAATCGGATGGCAGGATGGTATACGGTTCCGCTTCCCATTGGTCATCGAGCTTGTGTAGTCTCCTCTTTCGCTTGAGTACTTGCTCACCAGGGGACAGGGGAATCGCAGGAGCACGCTGGTTGTAGTCCCTTTCTTGTTTCTGCCTAGCCTGGGCAAGACTTCTTTCCACGCACTCCTGTACTTGGCGGTACCTTCGCTGCCTTTCTGCATCCCAATCCTCATCCAACGAGGTATCTTCGGGGACTAGGACCCCCATGTCCAGATCAACAGGTAACTGGCTAGACCTTCCTCGCATCAGGTACGCTGGAGTGCAATTGGTGGAATTTACTGGGATGTGGTTGTACATATCCACCAAGTCAGGCAACTTGGTCGGCCACATGTTCCGTTCCTCCACGGGTAAGGTCTTCAATAAGTCGATCACCACTTGGTTCATCTTTTCGCACATCCCATTGGTTTGAGGATGGTATGGGGTGGTTCTGATCTTCTTACACCCATACAGTTGGCAGAACTCTTGGAACACTTCTGCTTCGAATGCTGGTCCCTGATCGGTCAGTACCTTCTCCGGGTAGCCGTGGGGCCGACAAAAGTACTGCTGGAAGGCTTTGGCGGCAGTCCTAGCCGTTAGATCCTTAACAGGTACGACCACCAAAAATCTGGAGTAGTGATCTACGATGGTAAGGGCGTAGATATAGCCTGACTGGCTAGGTGTCAGTTTCACATGATCCAGTGCGACCAGTTCGAGCGGCCATTTGGTTTTGCAAGGGTGCGGCCTTCTTGGTGAAGTCCTTGATGAACCTCCGGTAATAGCCGACCAGCCCGAGGAACTGCCGGACATCGTGGAGGTCACTGGGCTTTGGCCAGTCCTTGATCACCTTGACCTTGTCTGGGTCTGGGGCCACTCCTTCAGCGCTCACCACATGGCCCAGGTACTGCACCTTAGGTTTCAGCAGATGACACTTGGACGGTTTCACCTTTAAGCCAAAGTTGGACAGAGCTTCAAACACCTCGGCCAGGTGCTTCAGATGGTCTTCGTAGGTCTTAGAGAAAACAATAACATCATCCAAATACAGCAGCATGGTTTCAAAGTTCATGTGTCCCAGGCAGCACTCCATTGTCCTCTGGAACGTCCCTGGAGCATTGCACAATCCGAAGGGCATGTAATTGAATTCGCAGAGACCCATTGGTGTCGTGAAGGCCGTCTTCTCTTTGTCCGCCTCCGCCACAGGAACCTGCCAGTACCCACTGGTGAGATCTAAGGTAGAGAAATAGTTAGCAGATTTTAAAGCAGCCAGAGACTCCTCTATCCTGGGCAGTGGGTATGCGTCCTTATGTGTAATGCGATTCAACTGCCTGTAATCAACACACATCCTCATTGTACCATCTTTCTTTTTAACAAGGACTAATGGAGCTGCCCAGGGGCTACAGCTGTCTCTCACCACCCCAGCCTCCTTCATTTCCCGCAACATGTCTTTGGCACACTGGTAATGAGCTGGGGGTACAGGACGATATCTCTCTTTTATGGGTCGGTGATCTCCCGTGGGGATATGATGTTGGATCCCTTTCACCTGCCCGAAATCTAAGGGGTGTTTGCTGAATACCTGCTCGTACTCGTGTACCACCCTGTAGGCCCCCTGTTTTTGATGGAATGGGGTAGAATCAGTGCCCACATGCAATTCCCGACACCAGTCTTTCGAGTGCTCTGCAGAAGCATTGTCCCCTGCCACGTTTGACGGGACCAAGGGTTCAGGTGTCTGTATCACACTATTATTAACAGTGAACAATTTGGTGAGCGTAGCATACTTGGTGAGGTGAACCTCTTCCTCCCCACAGTTGAGGACACGTACAGGCACTCTCCCCTGGCGAACGTCGACCACCCCCTGGGCTGTCAGAATAGTAGGCCTATTGTCTGAATATACGGGTTCTACCAAGGCCTGGTAGTCCTTTCCCCTGAGGCCTATGGCTGCCCGACACCATATTAACATTTCACTCCTGGGGGGTATCGCGATGGGGTTTGAATCACTCACAGTGACACGACCAATCTCACCACCAGTCAGCTCTACCTGCTGTCTCTGCATCAGAGCTCTGATTTCCTTCTGCAGGGCACGTTGCTCACTGTGGCCAGCGGTTTCTGCCACCTGTTGCAACAAAACAATAACTTCTGCAAGACAATTTTCTATAACATTAGTACCAAGAGTCATCATGGGATTACATTCTCGACGATCAATATCAACAATCACAATCCCTTGGGCTTTCAATTCCACCCGCCCCACCTTGATGGTGACCTCCTTATACCCCACTTGTGGCAACGGCTGACCATTACTGGCTATTATGGTGAAATCATCGTCAGGGCCACGAGTAATATCGGTGTCCTCCCAATACCGTTTATAAAGCACGTAAGGTATAGTCGTCACCTGAGAACCGGTGTCCAGCAAAGCGTTCAAGGGGATTCCATCAACCACTACAGGGAGAACTGGTCGTCCTCCAATATACTTGGTTCTCCAATGCTGCGGGCCTGACCGTCCTACTCCTGGGGGTTGGCCCTTTGCCCCAGGGGTTGCTCGTTTAAAGGACAGTATCGTGCAAGGTGGCCCACCTGGTGACAGCGGCGGCAGATGGGTCGTCTGTCCTGATGGAAGCGATCGCTGTCCCGGCCTCTGGTCGGTGGGGTCCTCTTCTGTCGCATCCAGGGGACATCTTCTGGTCTGGAGGCTAGCTGGATCTTTTCCTTGGGGGCCTCCTGTAGGGACTGCACCATCCGGGCTAGGGCAGCAACGCTCTTGGTCAGCTCCTGCATCTGAAGACGGAGTCCTGCAGGGGAGTCGTCCTCGAAGCTCTGGGCGTCGGCCTCCGCGGCAACTGGGGTATCCGATGCCACCTCCTGGTGGTATGTGAGAGCGGGGCGCCTGGGTGGTATTGCACGGCTGGGCTGTCGCTCCTGCAATGCCTGGATAGCTCTATCTTTGAATTGCGCAAAAGTCAAGTCTGGATTTTGCATGGCCAGGAAGTGCAATTGGCCCCGCTGGTGACTGCACAGGAGCCCCTCAATGAACCGCTCCTTCAGGAGTTTATCCTCATCCTGCATGCTGCCGGGGTCACTCTGCTTAATGGCCCGCATCGCCTCCTGGAGATTAAGGGCATAGTCCCGTAAGCTATCCTGCGGTCTCTGTTTGCATCCATAGAAAGTCAGTTTAATTTCTGTAGCAGTGCGAGTATCGAAGGTGGCTTTAAGCTTTGCAAAAATCTGCTGTGCAGTTCCCTTATCCTCGGCGGGCCAGGACTTCAATTCTCTCAGAGCCGCCCCAAAGAGTTGGCCGGTTATCATATGAACCTTCTGAGGCTCCGTCAGGGGATAGAACTCGAGCAGGCTGCAGAGCCCTTCCTTAAAGTCAGTGAATGTATGCGACTCCCCAGAGTATCGTGGGAGCCAGGCCACTCCGGGCAGGTACGGCATAGAGAAGGGCATTATGGCTTTTGTGTTAGCGGCAGCGTCCGACTGGCTGAGGGGAACAGCGGGTTCTGCGGCAACCGGTGGTTGTATTAGGGCCGCGGCTTCGCCCGCTGCGGGGCCCGGAGGTGCCCCTGCGTCCCCGGCTGCGGCCTCTTCCTCCGCTCCTCCCGACTCGGACATGGCTGGCCCTTCCTCCACTAACCTGCTGGAGGTCGGAGTTCCTCTTCCGGGATCGGCACGTTACCGCGCTTTCTCGTTCCGCGCTTCTTTTTGGCTTTCTTTTTTGGCTGAGGCTCCTCCCTCCGCACACTGCGATGGCGAATCGTGGCGGGAACTCCTGGCGGCAATTGTCAACGCACAGTCTTTGCAATAGGTTACAGTCCAAGCACAATAAATCACAGTTCCAAGGCACACATGACCCGATTTCTCAGGCTTAAGTAGAATCCTGTTCGTGACGCCAAAATGGAGCGCCCCCACTTCCGCAGGGCCGAGGGGTACCCGGTACCGGGCCTCTGAGTCTCTGTTCTGGGGTTGTCACGGTGGCTAGACCCGGTCCGTGACCCTGCTGAGGGGCGTCCAGTGAAAGGTGGTGGTAAATGGTGGTGATATTGCGGTGCAGTGTAGGTCGTAGTAAATAACGAGGACACCAGGTTGCAGTTTCTTTACCTCTTTACTGAAGGTTTAAGAATCCTCAGTCCAGAGCGCTGTCAACAGGGCTGTCAGAGACCGGCCGGTCCAAAGGCACATCAGAAGTTCTCTTTACAGGTGGGAATCAGTGTCTACCTTCTAGCGCTGTGTGTTGTAGTCCTTCCCTGCTGAGCTCCCGGGATAGTCCTCACAACTGATTCTGCCTGTCTCTGATGTTCGTTCTCTCTCCGTCCCCCAGGTGATATGGTAGGACGCACCAGTATGACGGGGTAGGCCTGGAGTTCTTCCGGGACCCTAGAGTCGCCCCTCTCCCACAGCTGCCTCCGTTGTCTGCTTAGGTGATTCATGTGAGACAGCCAACCTATAATTGGCTGTCCGGCCGTGGTTTGCAGGAGTACTTAGAGTCTCTTACTTGCTCGGCGTTCCGGCCACCGACTGTTTGCGCCTCAGAAGGATGTTGCCTCGGTCTAACAGCACGACTCCTTCTGGTCCTAATGCCTCTTTTCTGTATTCCCGTTGTTCACTGGTTAGTTCTGCTCTTAGGAGTCTGCCAGGATCCCATCCCTGACAGGTCCTCTCACTAGCTCTTCCCAGTAACTTCTCTCTCTGTCTTCCTGTCCAACCCCCAGTTTTACCAGAGTGTGAGGAGTGGCCTACTAGATAGAACCACCCCCCCTGGTGGCCGGAGTGTGAAGTGTAGTGTGAGTGTTACCTGGTCAGAGAAACTCCTTTAGTGCAATTGAAGCGCCCCCACACCGCCGCAGGGCCGAGGGGTACCCGGAGCCGGGCCTCTAGGTCTCAGTCCTGGGGTTGTCACGGTGGCTAGACCCGGTCCGTGGCCCGGTCTGTCAGTGGGGGACGTCCGGTGCAATAAGTGGTGTTGTAACGGTGCAGTTGTGGGGTGCAGGTCGCGGTAAATAACGAGGACACCAGGTTGCAGTCTCTTTACCTCTTTACTGGAGATCTCTGAGTCCTCAGTCCAGAATACGGTTCACCAGGCTGCGCAAGTCCGGCCGGTCCAATGGCACTTCCAGAGTTCTCTTCACAGGTGGAAATCGGTGCCTTCCTTCTTAGCACTATGTGTTGTAGTCCTCCCCTGCTGTGCTTACGGAAAGTACCCCACAACTGTTGTGTCTGTTTCTTAAGTTCCCTCACAACTCGATTAAATGATGTTCTTCTAATCGTCCGTCCCTCCCTGATGTTACGGTTAGAACGGCACCCGTTTGTCGGGTAGGCCTGGAGTTCTTCCGGGACCCTAGAGACGCCCCTCTCCCGTAAATTGCCTCCCAAGACTTCATAGGTGATATGTGTTAGACAGCCCGCCTTAAACTGACTGTCCTGCCGCTGTTTAGAGTATTGCTTGAAGCTGAATGTTATAATACTCCCTCGGCGTTCCGGCCACCGGTAGTGCGCCTCAGTAGGGTGTTGCTTCGGTCTTACAGCACGACCCCTACTATTGCTTGATCTCGTTTCTCACTCAGCACAATCTATCTCGCTTCTAGTCCTTTCTTAGGGCACCGCCGCTATTCTGAGCAGGCACGGTCCCGTTACGTTCTTTCCAATGCCAAGCCTCTGCCAGGATCCCACCCCTGGCAGAGACCCTACTGTCTCTTCCTCCACAACACCCTCTGCCACTGAGTGTTGCTTCGTCCAATCCAGTCAGCTTTCTGATCTAACTTCCTGCCTGACCCCCAGTTTACCCACTATGGTGGGGAGTGGCCTAATGAATAGAACCCTTAGCTCCCCCCGGAGGCCCTGCTGTGAAACATATTGGTGTCTGTGATACCTGATCAGATGAACTCCTTCAGTGCCATCGGACGCACCGTAGCTCCCCATAGTGGCGGAGCCACAGTACTGCAACGACCAGGACTCTGGGGCGCTGCACTCCCCCCTGGTTAAACACAGTACTCCGGGACTGGGAAGAAAACAACAATACAGGTTAGCAAAAAGACATACAATTTTGTTGAGTGCAAACAATAAGTATACTTGAACAGGCTTCCCTTTATGGGAGGTGAGGACACTTTAACGTTACAAACATAATTAAATATCATAGCAACAGGCTACAATTAACTCTCATTACCCAACCGGGTATTCTACTAAGTGCAAGTAAATGAACAATAATTTAACATTGCCTTCAAGGAACATACACTCCTAGCTCGCTAAAGGCCTTCCCATAATCACATTACAGGGCAAGTTAACTTTTCATTCTCCTACTTTGAACCTGCAGGACCGCCTGTCCCTATGGCACCAGACCTACTGCCTCTCCTTTCTTTTACAGGACCGCCCCGTTCAGCCAGGGCCTACTGCCTTTCTCTACTATACATGGTATAGACATAACATTCCTTTCAATTAGAGAACATGGAGCCGGCTCTACTTGGCTCCTATTAGGACTCACTCACTAACCCCTACGGGTTCACTTTCTGTCCTTAGTAACACATTATTAACTTTCTATGGGGACTCAGGGTTTACCTTCTATCCTCACCTTCATTATTACTTTCTTACTTTCACTTAAGCAGAACTCTAAATCTGCCCCTACGGGCTTTCTACATCTTTCTTTTTCAAAGAACATTATCTAGGTTTCACATTTTAAACAAATTGAACACACATAACTTTCCTATATGCAAAACAGTTACATTTCTTCCAGAGCATCATCATCAGCATTTCTTCACATTTAACCAGTTAAAACACATACAACTTTTCTCATTCCAACATTACCATGGCATTATTGTTCTTAAAACAGTATCTCTCGTAAGTACGCTGTTGGACATCCCCTTTAAAAGAGGATCAAGTCTTTCTGAGGTAGCTCGTCTTCTCAGCCTACCAGTCTTTGTTCAGCAAAGGTTCCAGAACGGTATCTTCGCAAAGAGTCTTTAAATAAAACCAGTAGGAAGCGCCTTTAATAAGGTGCAAACTATTTACAAGAAAGTTTGGATCATGCACTGTTCATGATTTCTCAGTTTGTAAAACTTGTGCAAACTTGTAGAAAAACAAACAATAAGGATCAGTAACTATTTACATCTTCAGAAGCATTAAAATCTCAGAATCCCCCACGAGGCGCCACCTGGCGGGGGAACCCTTGCAATACAGGCAGTTCAGGTTCCAGGTTCACTCCCGCGGCCAGGTACACCCCATGGGTGCAGGTCTGTTGCACAACCAGATCGTGTGCGGTGATGAGGGTCTGCGTTCCTACTTCTTTCTGCGCTGGTACATCAGGAGCATCAGTTACTTGAAAAGACACTTCTTTGGCCGCTGCGGTGGTTGCGGGGGTCATGTGGCAGATCGCAGGTTCCGTGATCAGACAGGTGGGGGTGACCAGGGTGGTTGCAGATCGGTCACACGGGGGCACTTTGGCTACAGGGGCTGGTTTCTCTTTCTTGTAGACGTTCAGAGCGAACCACCCCTTTTCCCCAAAATGCCGGGTGTAAGTAACGCTGTCCCCCGGGTAGAGGTCTCGATCGGGGTGGCCCTCTCTGAGGTGCGACTCGACATCCCGTCGGTTAACAAAGACCTCCGCGTACAGCCCCGGTTCTTTAATAAAGCCCCAGCCTCCTCGGAGTTTAAAGGTGGTGACGATGCCCTGCCTGCGCGGGGCCTGGTGAGTGGTGGGGTCCTTACGGGCCCGGTCCTTAACCGCCAAATCCTTTTGATGGTGGGCCTCCCACCCAGCCTGATGTATTTTCTCTTCCTCTCGCCACCGTTGTTCTAGCTGGACCCGGTATTCCTCCCAGCTTAGGGCCTGTACCATCTCCCCCTTCTGGGTCTCCACCCCGGGGAACCCCATAAGATTGGATCCGGGGTTCACCCAGCGGCACACCGTGCGCTCCGCATGGACCTCACACGGCAAGGGAGTAGGGGTGATTGGGGCTCGCATACGGTGTTCCATGCCCGTGGCTTCCTCCCATGGTAGCAGGCGCTGGAGTTTATGGGTTCCCGGGAGAGGTGGTGCCGCTACGGGACCCACTAACACACCCTCGGCTGGCGGGGTAGGATCGGCGGACTCACCAACTGGTACAAGTTCACTTTCTGCAGCAGGTCCTGCTGGTTCTTCCGGTGAGAACTCCGATGTCCGGGAACCCTCTGCCGGCACCACCGGGTGCGGAGCCTGGACTCTCACATTCAGTTGGAGGAGCTGGTTATATAAGTCCTCCATCTCGGCTCTCAGGAATCTGGTGTTATCCACGGAGGACGGGTTGCTGGGCTCATCCAGGTAGTCGGGGGAGACTTCCACTTCAACCCCACTGTCGGGTTCGGAGCTGCTGGCCATAGCGTCCTCCACGTGGGTCACTTCCTGGTCTTTTTCCCGCTCTCTCCTTCGGGAGCGGTTTCGTTTTCTCTGCCTCCGCCCCCCATTAAGGATTAGGAGGCGGATCTCTGCTGCTGACGAACACGTCCTCACCGTGCAGAAATATTTAGACTGGGCGGCCATTGCTGTTCGCGCTCTCCAGCTTGCCTACGCCCCCTTCACGCCCCTCTTCTCTTCCTGCGCTCTCCTCAGCGCTACAATGGCGGCGGATTTTGGCGGCAAATGGCACAACACACAGTCCTCTTAATAAAGTACAATCCAAGCACAACAAATCACAGTCTCTAGGCACACATGACCTGATTCTTCAGGCTTAAGTAGATCCTGTTCGTGACGCCAAGATTTGGAGTGCCCCCACACCGCCGCAGGGCCGAGGGGTACCCGGAGCCGGGCCTCTAGGTCTCAGTCCTGGGGTTGTCACGGTGGCTAGACCCGGTCCGTGGCCCGGTCTGTCAGTGGGGGACGTCCGGTGCAATAAGTGGTGTTGTAACGGTGCAGTTGTGGGGTGCAGGTTGCGGTAAATAACGAGGACACCAGGTTGCAGTCTCTTTACCTCTTTACTGGAGATCTCTGAGTCCTCAGTCCAGAATACGGTTCACCAGGCTGCGCAAGTCCGGCCGGTCCAATGGCACTTCCAGAGTTCTCTTCACAGGTGGAAATCGGTGCCTTCCTTCTTAGCGCTATGTGTTGTAGTCCTCCCCTGCTGTGCTTACGGAAAGTACCCCACAACTGTTGTGTCTGTTTCTTAAGTTCCCTCACAACTCGATTAAATGATGTTCTTCTAATCGTCCGTCCCTCCCTGATGTTACGGTTAGAACGGCACCCGTTTGTCGGGTAGGCCTGGAGTTCTTCCGGGACCCTAGAGACGCCCCTCTCCCGTAAATTGCCTCCCAAGACTTCATAGGTGATATGTGTTAGACAGCCCGCCTTAAACTGACTGTCCTGCCGCTGTTTAGAGTATTGCTTGAAGCTGAATGTTATAATACTCCCTCGGCGTTCCGGCCACCGGTAGTGCGCCTCAGTAGGCTGTTGCTTCGGTCTTACAGCACGACCCCTACTGGAATTCTCCTATTGCTTGATCTCGTTTCTCACTCAGCACAATCTATCTCGCTTCTAGTCCTTTCTTAGGGCACCGCCGCTATTCTGAGCAGGCACGGTCCCGTTACGTTCTTTCCAATGCCAAGCCTCTGCCAGGATCCCACCCCTGGCAGAGACCCTACTGTCTCTTCCTCCACAACACCCTCTGCCACTGAGTGTTGCTTCGTCCAATCCAGTCAGCTTTCTGATCTAACTTCCTGCCTGACCCCCAGTTTACCCACTATGGTGGGGAGTGGCCTAATGAATAGAACCCTTAGCTCCCCCCGGAGGCCCTGCTGTGAAACATATTGGTGTCTGTGATACCTGATCAGATGAACTCCTTCAGTGCCATCGGACGCACCGTAGCTCCCCATAGTGGCGGAGCCACAGTACTGCAACGACCAGGACTCTGGGGCGCTGCACAATCAGACGTAACATCACTCCCCTTAGTGGCAGAGCGACATTACTGCAACGACCAGGACTCTGGGGCGCTGCACCTGAATGTCATCTCCTCCTCTATATAGTTACATAGTTACATAGTTACATAGTTATTAAGGTTGAAGGAAGACTTTAAGTCCATCTAGTTCAACCCATAGCCTAGCATGCCCTAACATGTTGATCCAGGGGAAGGCAAAAAAAACCCATGTGGTAAGAGTAAGCTCCATCATGGGGAAAAAAATTCCTTCCCGACCCCACATACGGCAATCAGACTAGTTCCCTGGATCAACGCCTTATCAAGGAATCTAAAATATATACCCTGTAATATTATACTTTTCCAGAAAGGTATCCAGTCCCCTCTTAAATTGAAGCAATGAGTCACTCATTACAACATCATACGGCAGAGAGTTCCATAGTCTCACTGCTCTTACACTAAAGAATCCACGTCTGTTATTATGCTTAAACCTTTTTTCCTCCAGACGTAGAGGATGCCCCCTTGTCCCTGTCACCGGTCTATGATTAAAAAGATCAGCAGAAAGGTCTTTGTACTGTCCCCTCATATATTTATACATTAACATAAGATCACCCTTTAGTCTTCGTTTTTCCAAACTAAATAGCCCCAAGTGTAATAACCTATCTTGGTATTGCAGACCCCCCAGTCCTCTAGTAACCTTGGTCACTCTTCTCTGCACCCGCTCCAGTTCAGCTATGTCTTTCTTATACACCGGAGACCAGAACTGTGCACAGTATTCTAAGTGTGGTCGCACTAGTGACTTGTATAGAGGTAAAATTATGTTCTCCTCATGAGCATCTATGCCTCTTTTAATGCATCCCATTATTTTATTTGCCTTTGTAGCAGCTGCCTGACACTGGCCACTGAATATGAGTTTGTCATCCACCCATACACCCAGGTCTTTTTCATTGATGGTTTTGCCCAGAGTTTTAGAATTAAGCACATAGTTATACATCTTATTACTTCTACCCAAGTGCATGACCTTACATTTATCCCCATTAAAGCTCATTTGCCATTTATCAGCCCAAGCTTCTAATTTACATAAATCAGCCTGTAATATAAAATTGTCCTCCCCTGTATTGATTACCCTGCAGAGTTTAGTGTCATCTGCAAATATTGAAATTCTACTCTGAATGCCCCCTACAAGGTCATTAATAAATATGTTAAAAAGAAGAGGGCCCAATACTGACCCCTGTGGTACTAACCGTGACCCAGTCCGAGTGTGCTCCATTAATAACCACCCTTTGTTTCCTATCCCTGAGCCAACTCTCAACCCACTTGCACATATTTTCCCCTATCCCCATTATTCTCATTTTATGTATCAACCTTTTGTGTGGCACCGTATCAAAAGCTTTTGAAAAGTCCATATACACTACATCCACTGGGCTCCCTTGGTCCAGTCCGGAACTTACCTCTTCATAGAAGCTGATCAAATTAGTCTGACATGAACGGTCCCTAGTAAACCCGTGCTGATACTGGGTCATGAGGTTATTCCTCTTCAGATACTCCAGCATAGCATCCCTTAGAATGCCCTCCAGGATTTTACCCACAGTAGAGGTTAAGCTTACTGGCCTATAATTTCCGAGTTCAGTTTTTGTCCCCTTTTTGAATATTGGCACCACATTTGCTATACGCCAGTCCTGTGGTACAGACCCTGTTATTATGGACTCTTTAAAGATTAAAAATAATGGTCTATCAATGACCGTACTTAATTCCTGCAGTACTCGGGGGTGTATCCCATCCGGGCCCGGAGATATGTCAATTTTTGTGATTTTTAGACGCCGCCGTACTTCCTGCTGGGTTAAGCAGATAACATTAAATTGGGAATTATTATCACTAGTCATATTGGCTGCCATGGGATTTTCTTTTGTAAATATTGATGAAAAAAAGTCATTTAGCATATTGGCTTTTTCCTCATCCTCATCCACCATTTCACCCAGACTATTTTTAAGGGGGCCAACACTATCATTTTTTAGTTTCTTACTATTTATGTAGTTAAAGAATATTTTGGGGTTATTTTTGCTCTCTCTAGCAATGAGTCTCTCTGTCTCAATCTTTGCTGCCTTGATTTGCTTTTTACATAATTTATTTAATTTTTTGTATTTATTTAATGCCTCCTCACTACCTACTTCCTTTAATTCTCTAAATGCTTTCTTTTTGTCCCTTATTGCGCCCCTTACAGCTTTATTTAGCCATATTGTTTTCCTCCTATTTCTAGTATGTTTATTCCCATACGGTATATACTGTGCACAGGTCCTATCCAGGATGCTAATAAATGTCTCCCATTTTCTTTGTATACTTTTATGTCTCAGGATATCGTCCCAGTTAATTGCACCAAGATCCTCTCTCATCCGTTGGAAATTTGCCCTCCTGAAGTTTAGTGTCCTTGTCACCCCTCTACTACACATCTTATTAAAGGAGACCTGAAAACTTATTATTTCGTGATCACTATTCCCCAAGTAACCCCCAACCCTTATATTTGATATGCGGTCTGGCCTGTTGGTTAATATTAGGTCTAGCAGTGCCCCCCTTCTTGTTGGGTCCTGAACCAGTTGTGAAAGGTAATTGTCTCTCATAGTTGTCAGACACCGATTACCTTTACTGGAACTGCAGGTTTCTGTTCCCCAATCTATTTCAGGCTAGTTGAAGTCCCCCATAATAATGACTTCTCCTTGAGTCGCAGCTTCATCTATTTGCTTTACGAGGATATTCTCCATTGCTTCCATTATTTTTGGAGATTTATAACAAACCCCTATCAGTAATTTATTATTTTTTCCCCCTCCCCTTATCTCCACCCACAGGGACTCTACATTTTCATTAGATTCACCTATATTATCACGCAGGATGGGTTTTAAGGTCGATTTTACATACAGACACACCCCACCCCCTCGCTTATCTGTACGGTCATTTCTGAACAGACTATAGCCCTGCAAGTTAACAGCCCCGTCATGGCTCTCATCCAGTCATGTTTCAGATATCCCCACCATGTCATAATTATGCTCCAACAATATTAGTTCTAATTCGTCCATTTTGTTGGCGAGGCTTCTGGCATTAGTATACATGCACTTGATGTTCCTCTCTGTACCTCTATTCTTTCTTAAATTACTAACTGTTCTAACCCCACCCCCCATGCCTCCGCCACCCCCAACTTCCTTATTTGTGCCCAGGTCTCTATCTGCACTATCTTCCCCTCCTATAAAATGAATACCCTCCCCCCAGTCCCTAGTTTAAACACTCCTCCAACCTTCTAGCCATTCTCTCCCCCAGCACAGCTGCACCTTCCCCATTGAGGTGCAGCCCGTCCCTAGCGTAGAGCTTGTAGCCAACTGAGATGTCGGCCCAGTTCTGCAGGAACCCAAACCCCTCCTTCCTACACCAATTCTTGAGCCACTTATTAACCTCCGTAATCTCCCGTTGCCTCTCTGGCGTGGCACGTGGTACAGGCAGTATTTCAGAAAATACCACGTTGGAGGTCCTTGCTTTCAGCTTGCAGCCTAATTCCCTGAAATCATCTTTAAGGACCTTCCACCTACCTCTAACTTTGTCATTTGTGCCAATGTGCACCATGACCGCTGGGTCCTCACCAGCCCCTCCCAGTAATCTGTCCACCCGATCAGCGATGTGTCGGACTCGAGCGCCAGGTAGGCAGCACACCGTTCAACGATCCCTGTCTTTGTGACAGATTGCCCTATCTGTTCCCCTAATAATTGAGTCCCCCACTACCAGCACCTGTCTGGCCTGCCCTGCTCTCCTTTTTCCCTCCTTACTGGAGCAGTCACTCCTCCGGCTTTCAGAGGACATGCCTGGCTGCAGCAGTGCTACCCCTGTACTGGCACCCCCCTCATCTGCCAACTTAGCAAACTTATTGGGGTGTGCCAGATCAGGACTAGCCTCCCTGGCACTCTTCCCTCTACCCCGCCTTCTATCTGTCACCCAGCTAACTGCCACACTGTCCTGCAGCTCCATCCTACCATCCCCCTCCTCATCTATCCCATTGAGCGTCTGCTCTGTGAGCAGAAGACTCCTCTCCATATTGTCTATGGATCTCAGTGTTGCCAGCTGCACATTTAGATCCAGTATCTGGGTTTCCAAATGCACAACGTGCTCACATCTCGCACAGCAGTATGCACCCTCGACCGGCTGATCAAGGACTGCATACATGTGGCAAGATGTGCACTGGATGGCATTAGCAATAGTGGAGCACATTTCCTAATGGGGATTGCACCAGACAGAAATGTTAAATAAAAAAAAAAAATACAAAGTATTAATTAACACTTGGAACAGCAATTCCTCCTTTGGAAACTCCCTGATTCCAAAGTAACTGAGTCACAAGTCACACTTACCGCCGTTCACACTTACACTCAGGTCACACTCAGCTCGCTCACACTCGCTATGCTGAAGATTTAAAGATTTTTTTTTTTTTTCCCCTCTATTTCCCTTCAACAACAAGCCACCTTGCTGTTCAAATGCACTTCCAAAAAAAAAAGTATATAGTATATACCTGTGTGTCATCTCTCCTGCATATAGTATATATCTGTGTGTCATCTCCTCCTGCATATAGAATATACCTGTGTGTCATCTCCCCTGTAAATAGTATATACCTGTGTGTCATCTCCTCCTGTATATAGTATATATCTGTATGTCATCTCCTCCTGTATTAGACCTCGTTCACACGTTATTTGGTCAGTATTTTTACCTCAGTATTTGTAAGCTAAATTGGCAGCCTGATAAATCCCCAGCCAACAGTAAGCCCACCCCCTGGCAGTATATATTAGCTCACACATACACATAATAGACTGGTCATGTGACTGACAGCTGCCGGATTCCTATATGGTACATTTGTTGCTCTTGTAGTTTGTCAGCTTATTAATCAGATTTTTATTTTTGAAGGATAATACCAGACTTGTGTGTGTTTTAGGGCGAGTTTCGTGTGTCAAGTTGTGTGTGTTGAGTTGCGTGTGGCGACATGCATGTAGCGACTTTTGTGAGATGAGTTTTGTGTGGCGACATACGTGTAGCAACTTTTTGTGTGTCGAGTTGCATGTGACAGGTTAGTGTAGCAAGTTGTGTGCAGCAAGTTTTGCGCATGGCGAGTTTTATGTGTGGTGCCTTTTGAGTATGTGCAAGTTTTGTGTGAGGCAACTTTTGCATGTGTTGCAACTTTTGTGCATGTGGCAATTTTTCCGCGTGTGCAAGTTTTGCGTGTGGCGAGTTTTCCATGAGGTGAGTTTTGCACGTGTGGAGAGTTTTGCATGTGGAGAGTTTTGCGCGTGGCGAGTTTTGAGCGGCGACTTTTGTGTTTCAACTTTTATGTGGCGAGGTTGGTGTATGTGTGGTGAAATGTGCGCTGAGGGTGGTATATGTGTTCGAGCACGTGGTAGTGTGTGGCGCATTTTGTGTGTGTGTTCATATCCCCGTGGTGGTGTGGTGATTATCCCATGTCGGGGCCCCACCTTAGCAACTGTACAGTATATACTCTTTGGCGCCATCGCTCTCATTCTTTAAGTCCCCCTTGTTCACATCTGGCAGCTGTTAATTTGCCTCCAACACTTTTCCTTTCACTTTTTCCCCATTATGTAGATAGGGGCAAAATTGTTTGGTGAATTGGAAAGCGCGGGGTTAAAATTTCACCTCACAACATAGCCTATGACGCTCTCGGGGTTCAGACGTGTGACTGTGCAACATTTTGTGCCTTGTAGCTGCGACGCCTCTAACACTTTTCCTTTCACTTTTTCCCCATTATGTAGATAGGGGCAAAATTGTTTGGTGAATTGGAAAGCGCGGGGTTAAAATTTCACCTCACAACATAGCCTATGACGCTCTCGGGGTCCAGACGTGTGACTGTGCAAAATTTTGTGGCTGTAGCTGCGACGGTTCAGATGCCAATCCCGGACATACATACACACACACATACATACACACATTCAGCTTTATATATTAGATAAATAATAATATACAGATCACCTGTGAATAATGTCACTGGGATCCCTGTGTTACCTGTACAGTGACACTATATACAGAACTCCTGTGTACAATATCACCATTGATCATTGTATTACCTGTACACTGACACTGTATACTAAGTACAGATCTCCTGTGTATAATGGCATTAGTATTGTGTTTTTTTATTAATTATTATTATTATTTATTTATATAGCACCATTAATTCCATGGTGCTGTACATGAGAAAGGGGTTACATACATGGTTATATATATCATTTACAGTAAACAGGTTTACAGTGACACACTGGTACAGAGGGGAGAGGACCCTGCCCTGTCATATTAATGATCAGTATTGTAGTATTTGGTCACTATGTGGTGGTAATGTGTGATCTGGTCATGGTGTGGTGGTATTTGTCCCCCCGTATGTGGTTTTATTCAGTCGCTATGTGGTGGTAATATGTGATCCATTCAAGGTGTGGCGGTATTTGTTCCTTGTATGTGCTATTATTCGGTCACAGTGGTGGTATTATGCAGTCTGTTCATGGCGTGGTGATATTTGTTCCTTGTATGTGGTATTATTGGTCTCCATGTGGTGGTAATATGTTGTCTGGTAATGGTGTGGCGGTATTTATTCCCTGAATGTGGTATTATTCGGTCACTGTGGTGGTAACATGCAATCTGGTCATGGTGTGGCTTTATTTGTTCCTTGTATGTGGTATTATTCGGTCACTGTGGTGCAAATATGTAATCTGTTCATGGTGTGGCAGTATTTGTTACTTGTATGTGGTATTATAGGTCACTATGTGGTAGTAATAAGATGTCTAGTCATGGTGTGATGGTACAGAGTAGTGAAGGAGATAGCAGAAGAAATTTTTGAACCACTCTCCATAATCTTTGATAATTCTTGGAGAACAGAAGTCCCAGAAGACTGGAGAAGAGCAAATGTTCCTATCTTAAAAAAGGGGAAGGTGGACCCAGGGAACTATAGGCCGGTGAGTCTGACTTCTATATCAGGAAATATTTTTGAGCAAATTATTAAACAACATGTATGTAAGTACCTGGATAAGAATGAAGTAATTAACCAGAGTCAGCATGGGTTTGTAACTAATAAGTCATGTCAGAGTAACTTAATTTCCTTCTATGACAGAATCACTGACTGGGTGGATCAGGGAAATGCTGTAGATATAGTACATCTTGACTTCAGAAAAGCATTTGACAAAGTATCTCTGTTATGACCCCAATGGCGAGGGTCTCAGAGATATCAGCAAGTCTGCAAAGTACAAAAATCCAGCTCATAGGGCAGTGGTAACTGGGTTGACCATATATCTACTCCTAACGCCAACCCTAGAAGTAGCCGGGGAACATGCCTACATTGGTCGCTAGATGTCTCGCGCCAGCCGGAGAGCTAACTACCCCTAGAAGAGGAAAACAAAGACCTCTCTTGCCTCCAGAGAAAGGACCCCAAAAGTAGGATACAAGCCCCCCACAAATAATAACGGTGAGGTAAGAGGAAATGACAAACACAGAGATGAACTAGGTTTAGCACAGAGAGGCCCACTTACTAATAGCAGAATATAGTAAGATAACTTATATGGTCAACAAAAACCCTATCAAAAATCCTCGCTGGAGATTCAAGAACCCCCAAACCGTCTAACGGCCCGGGGGGAGAACACCAGCCGCCCTAGAGCTTCCAGCAAGGTCAGGATACAGATAATATACAAGCTGGACAAAAAATGCAAACAAAAACGAATTGCAAAAAGCAAAAAAGCAGACTTAGCTTAATCAAGCAGGAACCAGGATCAGTAGACAAGAGCACTACAGATTAGCTCTGATATCAACGTTGCCAGGCATTGAACTGAAGGTCCAGGGAGCTTATATAGCAACACCCCTGACCTAACGACCCAGGTGAGCATAAAAGGAATGACTGAAACCCCAGAGTCAAATCACTAGTAGCCACTAGAGGGAGCCAAAAAGTAAATTCACAACAGTACCCCCCCCTTAGTGAGGGGTCACCGAACCCTCACCAAGACCACCAGGGCGATCAGGATGAGCGGCGTGAAAGGCACGAACTAAATCGGCCGCATGCACATCAGAGGCGACCACCCAGGAATTATCCTCCTGACCATAGCCCTTCCACTTGACCAGGTACTGAAGCCTCCGCCTGGAGAGACGAGAATCTAAGATCTTCTCCACCACGTACTCCAACTCGCCCTCAACCAACACCGGAGCAGGAGGCTCAGTAGAAGGAACCACAGGCACAACGTACCGCCGCAACAAGGACCTATGAAATACGTTGTGAATGGCAAACGACACCGGAAGATCCAGGCGAAAGGATACAGGATTAAGGATCTCCAATATCTTGTAAGGACCAATGAATCGAGGCTTAAATTTGGGAGAGGAGACCTTCATAGGAACAAATCGAGAAGACAGCCATACCAAATCCCCAACACAAAGTCGGGGACCCACACCGCGGCGGCGGTTGGCAAAACGCTGAGCCTTCTCCTGTGACAACTTCAAGTTGTCCACCACATGATTCCAGATCCGCTGCAACCTATCCACCACAGAATCCACCCCAGGACAGTCAGAAGGCTCCACATGTCCCGAGGAAAAACGAGGGTGGAAACCAGAGTTGCAGAAAAATGGCGAAACCAAGGTGGCAGAACTAGCCCGATTATTAAGGGCAAATTCAGCCAACGGCAAGAAGGTCACCCAATCATCCTGATCAGAAGAGACAAAACACCTCAAATACGCCTCCAGAGTCTGATTAGTTCGTTCCGTTTGTCCGTTAGTCTGTGGATGAAAAGCGGACGAAAACGACAAATCTATGCCCATCCTACCACAAAAGGATCGCCAGAACCTGGAAACAAACTGGGATCCTCTGTCCGACACAATATTCTCAGGAATGCCGTGCAAACGAACCACGTTCTGGAAGAACACAGGAACCAGATCAGAAGAGGAAGGCAGTTTGGGCAAAGGAACCAGATGGACCATCTTGGAGAAACGATCACATATCACCCAGATGACAGACATGCCCTGAGACACCGGAAGATCCGAAATGAAATCCATAGAGATGTGTGTCCAAGGTCTCTTCGGGACAGGCAAGGGCAAGAGCAACCCGCTGGCACGAGAACAGCAAGGCTTAGCTCGAGCACAAGTACCACAGGACTGCACAAATGACCGCACATCTCTTGACAAGGAAGGCCACCAAAAGGACCTGGCCACCAGATCTCTGGTGCCAAAAATTCCCGGGTGCCCTGCCAACACTGAGGAATGAACCTCGGAAATGACTCTGCTGGTCCATTTAGCAGGCACAAACAATCTGTCAGGTGGACAAGAGTCAGGCCTACCAGCCTGAAATCTCTGCAACACACGTCGCAGATCTGGAGAAATAGCTGACAGGATAACTCCTTCCTTAAGAATACCCACAGGTTCAGCGACTCCAGGAGCATCAGGCACAAAGCTCCTAGACAGAGCATCGGCCTTCACATTCTTAGAACCTGGTAAATACGAAACCACAAAGTCAAAACGGGAGAAAAACAATGACCAGCGGGCCTGTCTAGGATTCAGGCGTTTAGCAGACTCGAGGTACATCAGATTTTTGTGATCAGTCAAGACCACCACACGATGTTTAGCACCCTCGAGCCAATGACGCCACTCCTCAAATGCCCACTTCATGGCCAACAACTCCCGATTGCCCACATCATAATTTCGCTCTGCCGGCGAAAACTTCCTAGAGAAAAAGGCACAAGGTCTCATAGTAGAGCAACCAGGGCCTCTCTGCGACAAAACGGCCCCTGCCCCAATCTCCGAAGCATCCACTTCAACCTGAAAGGGAAGTGAGACATCAGGCTGGCACAAAACAGGCGCTGAAGTAAACCGGCGCTTCAACTCCTGGAAAGCCTCCACGGCAGCAGGAGCCCAGTTAGCCACATCAGAGCCTTTCTTGGTCATATCCGTCAACGGTTTAACAACGCTAGAAAAATTAGCGATAAAACGACGGTAGAAGTTAGCAAAACCCAAGAACTTCTGAAGACTCTTAACTGACGAGGGTTGAGTCCAATCATGAATAGCTCGAACCTTGACTGGGTCCATCTCCACAGCAGAAGGGGAAAAAATGAACCCTAAAAAGGGAACCTTCTGTACACCAAAGAGACACTTTGAGCCTTTAACAAACAAAGAATTTTCACGCAAAATCTTGAAAACCATCCTGACCTGTTCCACATGCGAGTCCCAATCATCAGAAAAAAACAGAATATCATCCAGATAAACGATCAAAAATTTATCCAGATACTTCCGGAAAATGTCATGCATAAAGGACTGAAAAACTGAAGGTGCATTAGAGAGCCCAAATGGCATCACCAAGTACTCAAAATGACCTTCGGGCGTATTGAATGCGGTTTTCCATTCATCTCCTTGCTTAATGCGCACAAGGTTGTACGCACCGCGAAGGTCTATCTTGGTGAACCACTTGGCACCTTTAATCCGGGCAAACAAGTCTGACAACAACGGCAAAGGATACTGAAATTTGACAGTGATCTTATTCAAAAGCCGATAGTCAATACAAGGCCTCAAAGATCCGTCCTTTTTAGCCACAAAAAAGAATCCCGCACCAAGAGGGGAAGAAGAAGGACGGATATGCCCCTTCTCCAGAGACTCCTTAATATATGAACGCATCGCGGTATGTTCAGGTACCGACAGATTAAACAGTCTTCCCTTAGGAAACTTACTGCCTGGAATCAAATCTATTGCACAGTCACATTCCCTATGAGGAGGCAATGCACTTGACCTAGACTCGCTGAAGACATCCTGATAATCAGACAAATACGCCAGAACTTCCGAAGGCGTAGAAGTAGCAATAGACACAGGCAGGGAATCTCCATGAATTCCATGACAGCCCCAACTTGACACTGACATTGCCTTCCAGTCCAAGACTGGATTATGGGTCTGTAACCATGGCAACCCCAAAACAACCAAATCATGCATCTTATGCAGAACAAGAAAACGTATCACCTCCCGATGTTCAGGAGTCATGCACATGGTAACCTGTGTCCAAAACTGCGGCTTATTTTCTGCCAATGGCGTAGCGTCAATACCCCTAAGAGGGATAGGATTTTCTAATGGCTCAAGAACAAAACCGCAACGCTTAGCAAATGACAGATCCATAAGACTCAGGGCAGCACCTGAATCTACAAACGCCACGACAGGATACGATGACAGTGAGCAAAACAAAGTTACAGATAGAATGAACTTAGGTTGCAAATTACCAATGGCGACCGGACTAACAACCTTAGTAAGACGTTTAGAGCATGCTGAGATAACATGTGCAGAATCACCACAGTAGTAACACAAGCCATTCTGGCGTCTATGAATTTTCCGCTCATTTCTAGTCAGGATTCTATCACATTGCATTAAATCAGGTGCCTGTTCAGATAACACCATGAGGGAATTTGCGGTTTTGCGCTCCCGCAACCGCCGGTCAATTTGAATCGCCAGGGCCATGGAATCATTCAGACCTGTGGGAATGGGAAAACCCACCATCACATTCTTAATGGCTTCAGAAAGGACATTTCTAAAATTTGCAGCCAATGCACACTCGTTCCACTGGGTCAGCACGGACCATTTCCGAAATTTTTGGCAATACACCTCAGCCTCGTCCTGGCCCTGAGACATAGCCAGCAAGGCTTTTTCTGCCTGAATCTCAAGATTGGGTTCCTCATAAAGCAAACCGAGCGCCAGAAAAAACGCATCAATATCAGCCAATGCCGGATCTCCTGGCGCCAGCGAGAAAGCCCAATCCTGAGGGTCGCCCCGTAAAAAAGAAATAACAATTTTCACTTGCTGAGCGGAGTCTCCAGAGGAACAGGGTCTCAGGGACAAAAACAATTTACAATTATTCCTGAAATTTCTAAACTTAAATCGGTCTCCGGAAAACAGTTCAGGAATCGGTATCTTAGGTTCTGACCAGGGGCGTAACTACCGCGGTCGCAGGGGTCGCAATTGCGACGGGGCCCGCAGTGCTTAGGGGCCCCGACTCTGAGCTACAAAATGGGCCGCCGGCCCTTTAACCCCTTCACCCCCGGAGCTTTTTCCGTTTTTCCGTTTTCGTTTTTCGCTCCCCTCCTTCCCAGAGCCATAACTTTTTTATTTTTCCGTCAATTTGGCCATGTGAGGGCTTATTTTTTGCGGGACGAGTTGTACTTTTGAACGACATCATTGGTTTTAGCATGTCGTGTACTAGAAAACGGGAAAAAAATTCCAAGTGCAGTGAAATTGCAAAAAAAGTGCAATCCCACACTTGTTTTTTGCTTGCCTATTTTGCTAGGTTCACTAAATGCTAAAACTGACCTGCCATTATGATTCTCCAGGTCACTACGAGTTCATAGACACCTAACATGACTAGGTTATTTTTCACCTAAGTGGTGAAAAAAAATTCCAAACTTTGCAAAAAACAAAACAAAACAAAATTGCGCCATTTTCCGATACTCGTAGCGTCTCCATTTTTCGTGATCTGGGGTCAGGTGAGGGCTTATTTTTTGCGTGCCGAGCTGGCATTTTTAATGATAGCATTTTGGTGTAGATACGTTCTTTTGATCGCCCGTTATTGCATTTTAATGCAATGTCGTGGCGACCAAAAAAACGTAAATCTGGCGTTTCGAATTTTTTTCTCATTACGCCATTTAGCGATCAGGTTAATGCTTTTTTTTAATTGATAGATCGGGCGATTCTGAACGCGGCGATACCAAATATGTGTAGGTTTTTGGTTTTTTTTATTGATTTATTTTGATTGGGGCGAAAGGGGGGTGATTTAAACTTTTATGTTTTTTTTATTTTTTTCACATTTTTAAAAACTTTTTTTTTTTACTTTTGCCATGCTTCTATAGCCTCCATGGGAGGCTAGAAGCAGGCACAGCCCGATCGGCTCTGCTACATAACAGCGATCATCAGATCGCTGTTATGTAGCTAAAATGCAGGTGTGCTGTGAGCGCCGACCACAGGGGGGCGCTCACAGCCACCGGCAATCAGTAACCATAGAGGTCTCAAGGACCTCTATGGTTACAATGGAGGAGCATCGCCGACCCCCGATCATGTGACAGGGGTCGGCGATGCGCTCATATCCGGCCGCACGGCCGGATGCGGTAGTTAAATGCCGCTGTCTGCGCTTGACAGCGGCATTTAACTAGTTAATAGCGGCGGGTGATCGCGATTTCACCCGCCGCTATTGCGCGCACATGTCAGCTGTAAAAAACAGCTGACATGTCGCGACTTTGATGTGCGCTCACCGCCGGAGCGCACATCAAAGCGGGGGTCCCGACATGTGACGTACTATACCGTCACATGTCGGGAAGGGGTTAAATAAACCTTCTTTACAGGCCCTGGTGCGCGTGCACTCTCTCAGTGGATGCGCGATCACGGGTGGGACTGCACTTGTCCCGCAGCAGAGCCCCTCCACCGCACAGAGCCGCACACCACTACTATGGCTGCAGCTGCTCTGTGCGCACAGGACCTGTGATGAGGTCACAGGAGGGGAGGAGTCGGCGTCACATGATCAAAGGCTTCCGTGTAGTGCAGGACAGTAGTGCAGTGCTGGTCGTCATCGTGCTGGAGGAGGGTAAGCTTTAGTGTGAGGTCAGGATGGGTTTGTGTGGATGTAGCAGAGCAGTGTGTGTATGAGGTGTACGGAGCGGAGCCGTGTGTGTACAAGGTGTACGGAGCGGAGCCGGGTGTGTACAAGGTGTACGGAGCGGAGCTGGGTGTACGAGGTGTACGGAGCGGAGCTGGGTGTGTATGAGGTGTACGGAGCGGAGCCGTGTGTGTACAAGGTGTACGGAGCGGAGCCGTGTGTGTACAAGGTGTACGGAGCGGAGCCGTGTGTGTACAGGGTGTACGGAGCGGAGCCGTGTGTGTACAAGGTGTACGGAGCGGAGCCGTGTGTGTACAAGGTGTACGGAGCGGAGCTGGGTGTGTACAAGGTGTACGGAGCGGAGCCGGGTGTGTACAAGGTGTACGGAGCGGAGCTGGGTGTACGAGGTGTACGGAGCGGAGCTGGGTGTGTATGAGGTGTACGGAGCGGAGCCGTGTGTGTACAAGGTGTACGGAGCGGAGCTGGGTGTGTATGAGGTGTACGGAGCGGAGCCGTGTGTGTACAAGGTGTACGGAGCGGAGCTGGGTGTGTATGAGGTGTACGGAGCGGAGCTGGGTGTGTACAAGGTGTACGGAGCGGAGCCGGGTGTGTACAAGGTGTACGGAGCGGAGCTGGGTGTACGAGGTGTACGGAGCGGAGCTGGGTGTGTACGAGGTGTACGGAGCAGAGCCGCGTATATGAGGTGTACGGAGCGTAGCCGGGTGTGTACGAGGTGTACGGAGCGTAGCCGGGTGTGTACGAGGTGTACGGAGCGGAGCCGGGTGTGTACGAGGTGTACGGAGCGGAGCTGGGTGTGTACGAGGTGTACGGAGCGGAGCCGCGTGTATGAGGTGTACGGAGCGGAACCGGGTGTGTACAAGGTGTACGGAGTGGAGCTGGGTGTGTACGAGGTGTACGGAGCGGAGCTGGGTGTGTACGAGGTGTACGGAGCGGAGCTGGGTGTGTACGAGGTGTACGGAGCAGAGCCGTGTGTATGAGGTGTACGGAGCGGAGCTGGGTGTGTACAAGGTGTACGGAGTGGAGCTGGGTGTGTACGAGGTGTACGGAGCGGAGCTGGGTGTGTACGAGGTGTACGGAGCAGAGCCGCGTGTATGAGGTGTACGGAGCGGAGCTGGGTGTGTACAAGGTGTACGGAGTGGAGCTGGGTGTGTACGAGGTGTACGGAGCGGAGCTGGGTGTGTACGAGGTGTACGGAGCAGAGCCGCGTGTATGAGGTGTACGGAGCGGAGCCGGGTGTGTACGAGGTGTACGGAGCGGAGCTGGGTGTGTACGAGGTGTACGGAGCGGAACCGGAGGTGTACGGAGCGGAACCGGGTGTGTACGAGGTGTACGGAGCAGAGCCGCGTGTATGAGGTGTACAGAGCGGAGCTGGGTGTGTACAAGGTGTACGGAGTGGAGCTGGGTGTGTACGAGGTGTACGGAGCGGAGCTGGGTGTGTACGAGGTGTACGGAGCAGAGCCGCGTGTATGAGGTGTACGGAGCGGAGCCGGGTGTGTACGAGGTGTACGGAGCGGAGCCGGGTGTGTACGAGGTGTACGGAGCGGAACCGGGTGTGTACGAGGTGTACGGAGCGGAACCGGGTGTGTACGAGGTGTACGGAGCGGAACCGGAGGTGTACGGAGCGGAACCGGGTGTGTACGAGGTGTACGGAGCGTAGCCGGGTGTGTACGAGGTGTACGGAGCGGAGCCATGTGTGTACGAGGTATACGGAGCGGAGCCGTGTGTGCAAGGTGTACGGAGCGGAGCCGGGTGTGTAAGAGGTGTACGGAGGGGAGCCGCATGTG
Organism: Ranitomeya variabilis; assembly: GCF_051348905.1. NCBI lineage: Eukaryota > Metazoa > Chordata > Amphibia > Anura > Dendrobatidae > Ranitomeya > Ranitomeya variabilis. Next base: position 47,897,876 of record NC_135232.1, on the reverse strand, counting down.
CAATGTGTATGGAGCTCAGCCACATGTGTAGGAGTAACTATGTGTGGCCATTATACTGTAGGCAATATCATGTGTGGCCATTGTACAGTATGGAGCACTATGTGTGGCCATTGTACAGTATGGAGCACTGTGTGGCCATTGTACAGTATGGAGCACTATGTGTGGCCATTGTACAGTATGGACAGGGGCGTAACTACCGCGGTTGCAGCGGTCGCCATTGCAACCGGGCCCAGCAGGTCAGGGGCCCGGGGCCGGCAGGTCAGAGCAGGGCCGGACTGGCCATCGGGCACTTCTGGCAAATGCCAGAAGAGCCGGTACCAGTCATGGGCCGCTCGATCCGCCTCCCCCCGCTGCCGACGACTCACCCCCCCTGCCGTCGCATTCAACTATACCGGCGTCTATGACGCCGGTACAGTTGAATGCAATGACGGAGGAGAGAGCGTCTACAGACGCTCCCGCTCCCATCATTCCGCACTCTGCCTCTGACACTGCGGGTGCGCGATCCCGGGCAGACTGCAGCCGAGCCTGAGACCGGAGCAGGAAGCAACGCTGGCAAGAGGAAAGGTAAGGAGAGTGGGGGGGGGGGGGGCGGGAGATGCGGGCTGTGCTGTATATACCACTGTGCGGGCTGTGCTGGATAGACCACTGTGCGAGCTGTGCTGGATAGACCACTGTGCGGGCTGTGCTGGATAGACCACTGTGCGGGCTGTGCTGGATAGACCACTGTGCGGGCTGTGCTGGATAGACCACTGTGCGGGCTGTGCTGGATAGACCACTGTGCGGGCTGTGCTGGATAGACCACTGTGCGGGCTGTGCTGGATAGACCACTGTGCGGGCTGTGCTGGATAGACCACTGCGGGCTGTGCTGGATAGACCACTGTGCGGGCTGTGCTGGATATACCACTGTGCGGGCTGTGCTGGATAGACCACTGTGCGGCCTGTGCTGGATAGACCACTGTGCGGGCTGTGCTGGCACCCAACACCATGTTGCAGTGCAGGAGATTCCTCCTGCACGGCAACAGTCCGAGGCGTATCTAGGGGAAGGGGGCAGCCGGGGCACGTGAGAGACAGGAAGCAGCTCCAGTCATCACGATGAGACAGCTTCTCAGTCTGTATTTTTCCCCCCTCATACATCTCATGTACGTCTGAATGAGATCGTATTTAAGAGAAAGCCAAAATAACCCCGGGACAGAAGGCGAGAGCAGGGGGGAGGTGCGGGACAGAGCCGCTTTAGTCAGGAGAAGCTGAGGAGCTGCAGCCGGTTTACATCGGCCACCCCTGTACCAGAGAGGAGATTGTGAGTTGTGTATATGAGCTGGTATCTCTGGTGTGTGTGTGTGTGTGTGTGTGTGTGTGTGTGTGTGTGTGATATCTGTAGTGTGTGTGTGATATCTGTAGTGTGTGTGTGTGATAACTGTAGTATGTGTGTGTGTGATAACTGTAGTATGATGTGTGTGTGTGTGTGTGTGTGTGTGATAACTGTAGTATGATGTGTGTGTGTGTGTGTGTGTGTGATATCTGTAGTATGTCTGTGTGTGTGTGATATCTGTAGTGTGTGTGATAACTGATGTGTGTGTGTGTGATATCTGTAGTGTGTGTGTGATATTTGTAGTGTGTGTGTGATATCTGTAATATGATGTGTGTGATATCTGTAGTGTGTGTGTGTGTGAGATATCTGTAGTATGTGTGTGATATCTGTAGTGTGTGTGTGTGTGTGTGTGTGATATCTGTAGTGTGTGTGATAACTGATGTGTGTGTGATATCTGTAGTATGATGTGTGTGTGATATCTGTAGTGTGTGTGTGATATCTGTAGTATGATGTGTGTGTGTGTGATATCTGTAGTATGTGTGTGTGTGAGGCAGCGGCGTAACTACCACGGTCGCAGCTGCAAGCGGCTCTGGCAGGTCAGGGGGCCGTGTGTCCCCTTGAGCCTGTCTCCCTTATGCTTGTGTCCCCATGTGCCAGTCTCCCTTGCCCATTAGTCACTGTGTGTCCCCATGTGCCTGTCTCCTATGTCCCCTTGTGCTTGTGTCAGTCTCCTTTGCCCACTAGTCCCTGTGTGTCAGTCTCCCTTGCCCATTAGTCCCTGTGTGTCCCCATGTGCCTGTCTCCTATGTCCCCTTGTGCTTGTGTCAGTCTCCTTTGTCCCCTTGTGCTTGTGTCAGTCTCCTTTGCCCACTAGTCCCTGTGTGTCAGTCTCCCTTTCCCACTTGTCCCTGTGTGTCCCCTTGTGCTTGTATCCCTTGTTCCCTTGTGTCAGTCTCTTGCCCACTAGTCCCTGTGTGTCCCCTTGTGCCTGTCTCCCTTTTCCCCTTGTGCTTGTCCCTTGTCCACGTGTGTCTCCTTGTGTCAGTCTCCATTGCCCACTAGTCCCCTTGTATCAGTCTCCCTTGCCCACTATTCCCCGTGTCAGTCTCCCTTGCCCACTAGTCCCTGTGTGCCAGTCTCCCTTGTCCACTAGTCCCCGTGTGCCCTTTGTGTCAGTCTCCCTTGCCCACTTGTCCCCGTGTGCCCCTTGTGTCAGTCTCTATTGTCCCCTTGTGTCAGTCTCCCTTGCCCACTAGTCCCCTTGTAACCTTCTCCCCTGCCTCCTAGCCCCCATGTGTCCCCTTGTGCCTGTCTTCCTTGCCCCCTTGTGCCCTCTCCCCACCATTTGCTCGTGTCTTTCTCACTGCCCCTGTATGGAGGGGCTGCATTATACTATGAGGGGGGCTGCATTGTATTCTATGGGGGTTACATTGAATTTTATGGCCGGGGGGGGGGGGGCCCATTTGGAAGTTCGCACCGGGGCCCATAACTTTGTAGTTACGCCACTGGTTCTGACATAGGATTTCTGGTAACATAATCTTGTATGCCCTGCACACGAGCAGCAAGCTGGTCCACACTTGTAATCAAGGTCTGGACATTCATGTCTGCAGCAATCACAAGCCACTCAAAGGTAAAGGGGAAAAGAAAAAAAAATGAGAGAGAGAAAAAAAAACTCAGAACTTTCTTTCTTATAATCCCACTTCTGCAATGCATTTAACATTTAGTACTGGCCTGGCAAACTGTTATGACCCCAATGGCGAGGGTCTCAGAGATATCAGCAAGTCTGCAAAGTACAAAAATCCAGCTCATAGGGCAGTGGTAACTGGGTTGACCATATATCTACTCCTAACGCCAACCCTAGAAGTAGCCGGGGAACATGCCTGTTATGGTTCTCAATGGCAAGAGAACATAGCCCAGCAAACATAAGTACTAGCTCTTGGAAGGATGGAAACTAAACTGACCATGAACTAAACCTGCCGCACAACTAACAGTAGCCGGGTAGCGTTGCCTACGTTTTTTATCCCTAGACGCCCAGCGCCGGCCGGAGGACTAACTAATCCTGGCAGAGGAAAATATAGTCCTGGCTCACCTCTAGAGAAATTTCCCCGATAGGCAGACAGAGGCCCCCACATATATTGGCGGTGATTTTAGATGAAATGACAAACGTAGTATGAAAATAGGTTTAGCAAAATTGAGGTCCGCTTACTAGATAGCAGGAAGACAGAAAGGGCACTTTCATGGTCAGCTGAAAACCCTATCAAAATACCATCCTGAAATTACTTTAAGACTCTAGTATTAACTCATAACATCAGAGTGGCAATTTCAGATCACAAGAGCTTTCCAGACACAGAAACGAAACTACAGCTGTGAACTGGAACAAAATGCAAAAACAAACGAGGACTAAAGTCCAACTTAGCTGGGAGTTGTCTAGCAGCAGGAACATGCACAGAAAGGCTTCTGATTACAATGTTGACCGGCATGGAAGTGACAGAGGAGCAAGGTTAAATAGCGACTCCCACATCCTGATGGAAACAGGTGAACAGAGGGGATGATGCACACCAGTTCAATTCCACCAGTGGCCACCGGGGGAGCCCAAAATCCAATTTCACAACACATGCCTACATTGGTCGCTAGATGTCTCGCGCCAGCCGGAGAGCTAACTACCCCTAGAAGAGGAAAACAAAGACCTCTCTTGCCTCCAGAGAAAGGACCCCAAAAGTAGGATACAAGCCCCCCACAAATAATAACGGTGAGGTAAGAGGAAATGACAAACACAGAGATGAACTAGGTTTAGCACAGAGAGGCCCACTTACTAATAGCAGAATATAGTAAGATAACTTATATGGTCAACAAAAACCCTATCAAAAATCCTCGCTGGAGATTCAAGAACCCCCGAACCGTCTAACGGCCCGGGGGGAGAACACCAGCCGCCCTAGAGCTTCCAGCAAGGTCAGGATACAGATAATATACAAGCTGGACAAAAAATGCAAACAAAAACGAATTGCAAAAAGCAAAAAAGCAGACTTAGCTTAATCAAGCAGGAACCAGGATCAGTAGACAAGAGCACTACAGATTAGCTCTGATATCAACATTGCCAGGCATTGAACTGAAGGTCCAGGGAGCTTATATAGCAACACCCCTGACCTAACGACCCAGGTGAGCATAAAAGGAATGACTGAAACCCCAGAGTCAAATCACTAGTAGCCACTAGAGGGAGCCAAAAAGTAAATTCACAACATATCTCACACCATCCTTATTGAAAAAATGACTAAGTATGGGATGGACAAGGCAACTGTTAGGTGGATTCATAACTGGCTTAGTGATCAGACCCAACAGAGTGGTCATAAATGGCTGCACATCCAGTTGGAAGAATGTCTCAAGTGGGGTACCACAGGATTCTGTCCTGGGCCCTGTATTGTTCAACATCTTTATCAATGATTTAGATGAAGGATTTGAGGGTAAACTGATTAAATTTTTTGATGAAACAAAGCTAGGAGGGATAGCTAATACTAGAGAAGAGAGAGAGAAGATTCAAAAAGATATAAATAAACTGGAGCAGTGGGCAGCAACTAACAGAATGGTTTTTAACAAGGAAAAATGCAAAGTACTACATCTGGACAATAAAAATGAAAAAAAGCATATACAGAATGGGAGGAATAGGGCTAAGCAACAGCACATGTGAAAAAGACTTGGGTATACTAATATATGACAGACTGCACATGAGTCAACAGTGTGATGCAGCAGCAAAAAAGGGCAAATACATTTCTGGGATGTATTAACAGAAGCATACAGTCTAGATCACGTGAAGTCATTATTGCTCTCTACTCCTCTTTGGTCAGACCTCATCTGGAATACTGTGTCCAGTTTTGGGCATCACATTTTAAAAAAGACACCAACAAACTGGAGCAAGTTCAGAGAAGAGCGACCAGAATGCTGAGTAGTCTGCAAACCATGTCCTATGAGGAACGTTTACAGGATTTGGGAATGTTTAGCTTGCAAAAAAGAAGACTGAGAGGAGACTTAATAGCTGTCTACAAATATCTAAAGGGCTGTCACATTGTAGAAGGATCATCTTTATTCTCATTTGCACAAGGAAAGACTAGAAGCAATGGGATGAAACTTAACGGGAGGAGACACAGATTAGATATTAGAAAAAACTTTTTGACAGTGAGGGTGATCAATGGGTGGCACAGGCTGCCACGAGAGGTGGTGAGTTCTCCTTCAATGGAAGTCTTCAAACAGAGGCTGGACAGACATCTGTCTGGGATGATTTAGTAAATCCTGCATTGAGCAGAGGGTTGGACCAGATGACCCAGGAGGTCCCTTCCAACTCTACCATTCTATGATTCTATGTATTTCTCCCTTGTATGTAATACTATTGGTCATTTTAAAAATTTAAAAATAAATAAAAATATACCTAACATTTTATTGGATATTTTATTCAATGTTTAATCAGTTACATTAGAGTAGGGCCCGGCCAGAGGAGTCCAGAAGATCGCCCGCTCATGCTTGCTGAGCATCATGCTTTAGAGCAGTTTTTTGAGTGACTCAGGACCGGACAGCTACCCCTCTGCACTACATTTAATGAAGTTAGAAAATATGACAGTTTTAGTCTATGTTCACATGTCCAGTAATGATCTGTTAGAATGGATCCAGCAGCAATCCATTGGCAAAAAAAAGTTGTCCAGACAGAAATTTTTAGGCCGTTTTTAAATAACTGATCTCTGCTGGATCCTTTTTTTTTAACATTGAAGTCTATGGAAAACAGATCTGTTAAATAACCATCCATTTTTCTTTCATTTGAAATGGATCAAGTAAGTAATTGTACTGACCTGCCGAATCCTGTCGCTTTTTCTATTGTATAGCACAATGAATTGTATAAAAACAAAACTGTGAAGAAGCGATGACTAGTAATGCAAATATTTTAAAAGAGTTGCCGACCCGTTCGTCTTCGGAATTCTCAAAAACTTTAGTGACCGCTACAGTCGCAGATAAGGAGAATTTATTTGTAGGGTGCAATCATAAAACGACGCATAGCTCTGCATGGGTGCTGTATACACAAAACTGTTGATTTCTAAACAAGGTTATTTTTGCAACGTTTTTTTCATTTTTTTGCACTGGAACCAATAAAATATTGATTGCAAATGTCAACATACCCTCTGAGAATAAATAAAAAGTTGGGAGATGACCACAATCTGGGCAGTGACAAACAAGGACTTCCCTGTGACTGCCCGCGGGCAAAAGAGAATTAGTGAATGTAAATCAGTCGTTTCACCGTCAGAGAATCAGGAAAACAATCTAAACTGGAAAATGTCATTTTCAAGAAGGGGACATATTTCCCACGGGAAGGGCCGGGAGGCGAGATGCCGGTGTGAGAAATGTTGGGTAATTCACACTGTCCGGTCCACCGCACACATTCTACATATGAATATACAGCGTGTCTTAGAAAAGGTTGCATCAAAATTCTGGGGAAAAAAAATTATGTCACAAACCAAAAAAGTAAGATGTGATTGTGTCATCTCCCTGCGGACACCATGAAATAATGCACTGCAGCCATTGTAGATGGGATGTAGGCGCCACGAGTGCGGTGTATTCCGTATATTGATGTGTGGCGGTGGTTTCCTATAGGAATCGTGTGTGTTATGTAAATAAAATCACTGGATAACAAGAAGTTCTGAAAGTTTCTAAAATATTTTGCCTCCAATTCATTATTGTCTTCGCTCTTTTTTTTGTGGAGTAAAAATAGTGGCTTACGTGTGCATCTTATTCATTTTATTTACATTAACTTTACTTGATTTTGTCTTTTGTTTTTAGTTTGCCAATATCGGCGTGGTTTTCATTATCCAAATGTTTTAACCTAATTTATCATTTGTGAATTTTCGAAATATCACAAAATGTTTGTGCAGTTATATTCCAATACACTAGAGGGGTACAAAATCTGTCCGATTTTTTGGAAGGCTAACATGCAACATTTTACAAGATCATGCGACTTTTTACTAAAAATATTAAGATTAACCCCTTCCCGACCTTTGACGCCACGTAGGCGTCATGAAAACCGGTGCCAATCCGACCCATGACGCCTATGTGGCGTCATGGAATGATCGCGTCCCTGCAGATCGGGTGAAGGGGTTAACTCCTATTTTACCCGATCTGCAGGGAGAGGGGGAGTGGTACTTCAGCCCAGGGGGGGTGGCTTCACCCCCCCGTGGCTACGATCGCTCTGATTGGCTGTTGAAAGTGAAACTGCCAATCAGAGCGATTTGTAATATTTCACCTAAAAAACTGGTGAAATATTACAATCCAGCCATGGCCGATGCTGCAATACCATCGGCCATGGCTGGAAAACCTGAAGTGACCCCCCCCCCCCCCACCGATCGCCCCCCCAGTGCTCCGTTATGGGGTCCGGTCCCCTCCGTCCTGTGCTCCGCTCCCCCGTCCTCCTGCCCGCTCCCCCCTGCTCCTATGTCACCCCCCGGTGCTCCGACGCCCCCCCCCCGTGCCCCGATCTCCCCCCCCTTATACTTACCTAGGCTCCCGGTGTCGGTCCGTCTCCTCGCTGGGCGCCGCCATCTTCCAAAATGGCGGGCGCATGCTCAGTGCGCCCGCCGAATCAGCCGGCTGGCTGATTCATTACAGGTACATTTTGATCGCTGTGGTAGGTTCTAACACAGCGATCAAAATAAAAAAATAATAAATAAACCCCCCCTTTATCACCCCCATAGGTAGGGACAATAATAAAATAAAGAAAATATTTTTTTTTCTTTTTCCACTAGGGTTAGGGTTAGAACTAGGGTTAGAACTAGGGGTAGGGTTAGGGGTAGGGTTAGGGTTACGGGTTAGGGTTATGGCATGTGCACACAGAGCGGATCGGCCGCGGATCCGCAGCGGATCGGCCGTGGATCCGCAGTGGATCGGCAGCGGATCCGCAGCGGATCGGCCGCGGATCCGCAGCGGATTGGCCGTGGATTGGCAGCGGATTGGCCGCGGATCCGCAGCGGATTGGCCGCTGCGAATTCGAAGCAGTTTTCCATCAGGTTTACAGTACCATGTACACCTAAGGAAAACCAAATCCGCTGTGCCCATGGTGCGGAACATTCCGTGCAGAAACGCTGCGTTGTATTTTCCGCAGCATGTCAATTCTTTGTGCGGATTCCGCAGCATTTTACACCTGTTCCTCAATAGGAATCCGCAGGTGAAATCCGCACAAAAAAACACTGGAAATCTGCTGTAAATCCGCAGGTAAAACGCAGTGCCTTTTACCTGCAGATTTTTCAAAAATCGTGCGGAAAGATCTCACACGAATCCGCAACGTGGGCACATAGCCTTAGGGTTAGGGTTGGAATTAGAGTTAGGGTTGGAATTAGGGCTAGAGTTTGAAATAGGGTTAAGATTAGGCTTGTGGTTAGGGTTACGGATAGGGTTAGGGGTGTGTTGGGGTTACAGTTGTGGTTAGGGTTGGGATTAGGGTTACGGTTGGGATTAGGATTAGGATTAGGGTTGGAATTAGGGTTACGGGTGTGTTGCGGTTAGGGTTGTGGTTAGGGGTGTGTTGGGGTTAGGGTTGTGATTAGGGTTATGGCTACAGTTGGGATTAGGATTAGGGGTCTGTTGGGGTTAGTGTTGAAGTTAGAATTGAGGGGTTTCCACTGTTTAGGCACATCAGGGGTCTCCAAACGCAACATGGCGCCACCATTGATTCCAGCCAATCTTGCGTTCAAAAAGTCAAATGGTGCTCCCGCCCTTCCAAGCCCCGACGTGCGCCCAAACAGTGGTTTACCCCCACACTTGGGGTACCAGCGTACTCAGGACAAACTGGGCAACAACTGTTGGGGTCCAATTTCTCCTGTTACCCTTGCAAAAATAAAAAATTACTTGCTAAAACATAATTTTTGAGGAAAGAACAATTATTTTTTATTTTCACGGCTCTGCGTTATAAACTTCTGTGAAGCACTTGGGGGTTGAAAGTGCTCACCACACATCTAGATAAGTTCCTTCGGGGGTCTAGTTTCCAAAATTGGGTCACTTGTGGGGTGTTTCTACTGTTTAGGCACATCAGGGGCTCTGCAAATGCAATGTGACGCCCGCAGACCATTCCATCAAAGTCTGCATTTCAAATGTCACTACTTCCCTTCCGAGCCCTGATGTGTGCCCAAACAGTGGTTTACCCCCACATATGGGGTATCAGCGTATTCACAACAAACTGGGCAACAAATATTGGGGTCCAAATTCTCCTGTTACCCTTGTGAAAATAAAAAATTGCTTGCTAAAACATCTTTTTTGAGGAAAGAAAAATGATTTTTTATTTTCACGGCTCTGCGTTGTAAACTTCTGTGAAGCACTTGGGGGTTGAACGTGCTCACCACACATCTAGATAAGTTCCTTGGGGGGTCTAGTTTCCAAAATGGGGTCACTTGTGGGGGGTTTCTACTGTTTAGGCATATCAGGGGCTCTGCAAACATAACATGATGCCCGCAGACCATTCCATCAAAGTCTGCATTCCAAAACGTCACTACTTCCCTTCCGAGCCCCGGCATGTGCCCAAACAGTGGTTTACCCCCACATATGGGGTATCAGCGTACTCAGGAGAAACTGGACAACAACTTTTGGGGTCCAATTTCTCCTGTTACTCTTGCAAAAATAAAAAATTCTGGGCTAAAAAAATATTTTTGAGGAAAGGAAACACATTTATTATTTTCACGGCTCTGCGTTATAAACTTCTGTGAAGCACTTGGGGGTGCAAAGTGCTCACCACACATCTAGATAAGTTCCCTTGGGGGTCTAGTTTCCAAAATGGAGTCACTTGTGGGGAGTTCCTACTGTTTAGGCACATCAGGGACTCTGCAAACGCAACCTGACGCCCGCAGAGCATTCCATCAAAGTCTGCATTTTAAAACGTCACTACTTCCCTTCCGAACCCCGACGTGTGCCAAAACAGTGGTTTACCCCCACATATGGGGTATCAGCGTACTTAGGAGAAACTGGACAACAACTTTTGGGGTCCAATTTCTCCTGTTACTCTTGGGAAAATAAAAAAATGTGGGCTAAAAAAATATTTTTGAGGAAAGGAAACACATTTTTTATTTTCACGGCTCTGCGTTATAAACTTCTGTGAAGCACTTGGGGGTTCAAAGTGCTTACTACACATCTAGATAAGTTCCCTTGGGGGTCTAGTTTCCAAAATGGAGTCACTTGTGGGGAGTTCCTACTGTTTAGGCACATCAGGGGCTCTGCAAATGCAACGTGACGCCCGCAGAGCATTCCATCAAAGTCTGCATTTCAAAACGTCACTACTTTCCTTCCGAACCCCGACGTGTGCCAAAACAGTGGTTTACCCCCACATATGGGGTATCAGCGTACTCAGGAGAAACTGGACAACAACTTTTGGGGTCCAATTTCTCCTGTTACCCTTGGGAAAATAAAAAATTGTGGGCTAAAAAATCATTTTTGAGAAAAGAAAAATTATTTTTTATTTTCATGGCTCTGCGTTATAAACTTCTGTGAAGCACTTGGGGGTTCAAAGTGCTCACCACACATCTAGATTAGTTCCTTGGGAGGTCTAGTTTCCAAAATGGGTTCACTTGTGCGGGAGCTCCAATGTTTAGGCACACAGGGGCTCTCCAAACGCGACATGGTGTCCGCTAATGATTGGAGCTAATTTTCCATTCAAAAAGCCAAATGGCATGCCTTCCCTTCCGAGCCCTGCCGTGCGCCCAAACAGTGGTTTACCCCCACATATGGGGTATCATCGTACTCAGGACAAACTGGACAACAACATTTGGGGTCCAATTTCTCCTATTACCCTTGGGAAAATAAAAAATTCTGGGCTAAAAATCATTTTTGAGGAAAGAAAAATTATTTTTTTATTTTCACGGCTCTGCGTTATAAACTTCTGTGAAGCACCTGGGGGTTATAAGTGCTCACTATGCATCTAGATAAGTTCCTTGGGGGGTCTAGTTTCCAAAATGGGGTCACTTGTAGGGGAGCTCCAATGTTTAGGCACACAGGGGCTCTCCAAACACGACATGATGTCCGCTAACGATTGGAGCTAATTTTCCATTCAAAAAGTCAAATGGCACGCCTCCCCTTCCGAGCTTTGCCGTGCACCCAAACAGTGGTTTACCCCCACATATGAGGTATCGGCATACTCAGGAGAAATTGCCCAACTAATTTTAGGATCCATTTTATCCTGTTGCCCATGTGAAAATGAAAGAATTGAGGCTAAAAGAAATTTTGTGTGAAAAAAAATTACTTTTTCATTTTTGCGGATCAATTTGTGAAGCACCTGGGGGTTTAAAGTGCTCACTATGCTTCTAGATAAGTTCCTTGGGGGGTCTAGTTTCCAAAATGGGGTCACTTGTGGGGGAGCTCCAATGTTTAGGCACACGGGGGCTCTCCAAACGCGACATGGTGTCCGCTAAAGATTGGAGCCAATTTTTCATTGAAAAAGTCAAATGGCGCTCCTTCCCTTCCGAGCCCTGCCGTGCGCCCAAACAGTGGTTTACCCCCACATATGAGGTATCAGCGTACTCAGGACAAATTGGACAACAACGTCCGTGGTCCAGTTTCTCCTCTTACCCTTGGGAAAATAAAAAAATTGTTGCTAAAAGATCATTTTTGTGACTAAAAAGTTAAATGTTCATTTTTTACTTCCATGTTTCTTCTGCTGCTGTGAAACACCTGAAGGGTTAATAAACTTCTTGAATGTGGTTTTGAGCACCTTGAGGGGTGCAGTTTTTAGAATGGTGTCACTTTTGGGTATTTTCAGCCATATAGAACCCTCAAACTGACTTCAAATGTGAGGTGGTCCCTAAAAAAAATGGTTTTGTAAATTTTGTTGTAAAAATGAGAAATCACTGGTCAAATTTTAACCCTTATAACTTCCTAGCAAAAAAAAAATGTGTTTCCAAAATTGTGCTGATGTAAAGTAGACATGTGGGAAATGTTATTTATTAACTATTTTGTGTCACATAACTCTCTGGTTTAACAGAATAAAAATTCAAAATGTGAAAATTGCGAAATTTTCAAAATTTTTGCCAAATTTCCGCTTTTTTCACAAATAAACTCAGAAATTATCGACCTAAATTTACCACTAACATGAAGCCCAATATGTCACGAAAAAACAATCTCAGAATCGCTAGGATCCGTTGAAGCGTTCCTGAGTTATTACCTCATAAAGGGACACTGGTCAGAATTGCAAAAAACGGCAAGGTCATTAAGGCCAAAATAGGCTGGGTCATGAAGGGGTTAAAGCTGAAATCACACCAGCGTACGGCATCCGATGCGAGATGGTAATGACCCACGGCCCCTGCTCTGCTGCGAGAGGATCACTGCACAGGTGCGGAGAAAACGGAGAAAGTAATCTCTCCATCTCCTCCATTACCTGTGTCAGTGTATATCGAACTGCACTGGGGTGATATCTGAGTGCCGTCCGATGTTTCACTCGCACCCATAGACTTGAGCAGAGTCTATGCTGCTGAATTGGCATGAGAAAATTGCTTCCCTGAGCTTCCCCATAGAATAACACTGGGCAGAGTACAAGGAGATGTTTTATCGCACAGCACTAGGCTGTGTTATACAGAAGTCTGACTCGGACCTAAGAAACAAAATTACGTGCACCATATTGAAAAATTTTGATAAAAAAAATAACTACAGTAATAATAGAAGGCAGAAAAAAGAAAAGTCACATAAAAGAAAAAACAGAAATGATAAATCAGGACTAGAGATGGGCTAACCCGAATGGAAAATTTTGAGGTCCGTGCATGGACCAAGAACAAGGACTTCTGATGAAAGTCTGTGATACCGTTTCAGTTCGGCAGCCTGAACAAAGCTTGTTGAAAGGCTATTTTGCAATGTCATATTGTCTATGTTTCGCTGACAGGAAACATATGCTGCTTCTGGACGGGCCGTATTGGTGAATTCACAAGGCAGACCTGGGGGTCATTGTTAAGGATAGTAAAATATCCACCTTCCCTAAGATAATGAATAACTTATTGATTGATTGATGCTGGATCCCAAGAACAAGGCTTTGTAACCCGAGTATTGGTCTCCGTGGTGCGCACGCTCCGCCATGGCTCCATCCATTGTCTATGGGACTGCCGGTGAAAGCCGAGTGCAGCGCTCAATATATCACATAGACTGGGTTCTGCTCCAGAGCCACAATCCCAGATCTTCCAGGTGTGATTACCCCAACTGTGGCACGTACAGAGAGAGGTAATGACAAGCTTAGGAAGATGACAGTCCATTCAGGTGCAAGGGCCAGTTGACCGGAGGGTCACAACCTGGCTTCATCTTCCAGGGTGGATTACCCCACCTGTGGCATGCACACAGAGAGGAGTATTATGGACCTGGTGGTTAGGAGCACCCGAAATGACCTGATGGTTAAAATGGAAAACCTGGGACAAGCTCTGAGGAAGTGGTAACTCTACTGACCGCAATCCCTAATCCTATCACACACACTAGAAATAGCCGTGGAGCGTACCTAACTCTCCCTAGATGCCTCTTCACAGCCTAAGAGCTAACTACCCCTAAAGATAGAAATAGCAGCCTACCTTGCCTCAGAGAAATTTCCCAAAGTAAGGTAGCCCCCCACAAATATTGACTGTGAGTTAAGAGGGAAGTAACAAACACAGGAATGAAACAGATTTTAGCAAAGGAGGCCGAATCTTCTCTAAACAGACAGAGGATAGGAAAGGGAACTATGCGGTCAGTATAAAAAACTACAAAAACCACGCAGAGTGTGCAAAAAGACCTCCACACCGACTCACGGTGTGGAGGTGCAGCTCTGCACCCCCAGAGCTTCCAGCTAGCAAGGAAATATCATAATAGCAGGCTGGACTGAAACATAGCATGTACTGAAAATATATTCAAAAACCGATGAACAGCAAAATGACTAGCAAGGACTTAGCTTCTGCTGGAGTAGACAGGTCATCTGAGAAATCCAAGAGAGATCTGAACCAGTACTGAGACATTGACAGCTGGCAAGTACTAACGACCTGGGCAGCGTTAAATAGGGAAGCAAGCAGAAGCAATAAACGAGGGCAGCTGAGAAAGCCAACCTCAACGATCAGCAGTTCCACTCAAAGCCACCAGAGGGTGTCCAAGGACAGAACTCACCAAAGTACCATTCACGACCACAGGAGGGAGCCCGAGAACGGAATTCACAACAGTGGAGGTAATGACAAGCTTAGGTAGATGACAGTCCACTGAGATACAAGGCTAGTTGACCGGAGGGTCACAACCTGGCTTCTCTGAACATCTCCATGGATCCAGGCGATCGGCGGGTTCCAATCCTGGCTTTCTCCATCCATATCCATGTATTCGCTATGGTCAATGTAGAAGATTTGTATCCTTACAGCTTGGGCTGAGGTCCCCTAAGCCTGATCCTGTAGAATGATAAATCTGTGTCACACATGATGGAGCCAGGATGTTTTAGCAGCTTTCCTGTAGAGTCTTCAGTATTTACATAAAGGGTAAGAATGGAGATAAGATCAAGTAGCATTACTTGATTTTTTAATTTATTTGCATAGTTTTTCCTCCTCTGTTTTCTAAGTCAACAAACTATCTGGCCTAGACAATGTATAATTAGCATATCAGTACACATCAGTAGTCATCAAGGATAAGAGGAAAATATGTTACATCAATTGTCTACTTACAAGTTAATATTACAGGCTTACACAAGCAAAAGTCTGTTTTCTTGACCAACCAGAGAGGAACACATAAATTTGAAAGTCATCATATAGATAACAGTCTATTCTTTCTGGCTGGCTAAACATAGACATCTGGTTAAATAATTCCGGGGGCCACACCCAGTATAATTAGGGCGATCCAAGTTGTTGGATCATAAAGTTGCCTTCCGCTTTACTATGGATGACTTAATATTTTGGAAATAATCCTATAAGTCAATGATTACCATGACAATTCCTCAGCATGATGATGTGATGTGATCTCAGGGCTACTGATGGGTAATTAGAACTAACTGCTTTGATGCTAGGGTCACTTTTGACTGCAGCATCTGAGGATTTCAGTAATCAGGATCAGGGTTATCTTCATTCCTGGTTGTTGCATCAGCAATGTCAGCTGGCACCATTACTGTCCCATAAATGTCTGGTATTTTAATTATCTTTATATCACCAGAATCATATCAGGGCTCAGAAGTATGTATCACTATGAGGCCGCATTCGTACCTTCAGTATTTTACCTCAGTATTTGCAAGTCAAAACCAGGAGTGGGACAATCAGAGGAAAAGTATAATAGAAACACGTCACCACTTCTGTATTTATCACCCACTCCTGGTTTTGGCTTACAATTACTGATGTAAAATACTGACCAAATACTGAACGTGTGAATGTGGCCTAACATGTGAATGAAGCCGGTTCACCTAATGGTCTCCTATGAACAGCTGCATCTGGGCAAATTGTGCTGCCACTACATCAATTCCAATGAACATGCGGCCATGTAATGTCGGAATTGTTTCTGGGCAACTCTCCATTTATATAGATACATGACCCACTTTATAGAGACCCACACTCAGAATAGATCCCATTTATGAAGCCCCCTGACTGAATCTGCTTATTTGTAGAGACCCCAGACCCATTTTAAAAAGATACTCTGTCAGATCATGCCCTCCTTCATCAGACTAGACCCCCTTTTATAAAAACCATAGACTGAACCGAGTTTACGGTATATAGACACCAAACCAGACCCTTCTTTATAGTAACACATGAGTTGCGCACACCCCAGACCAGACCTCTTTATTTACATAAACCCAGGACCCTTTATATAGACCCCACATTATTTATACAGATCCAGACCAGCACAATACAAACCCTGCACCAGAGGCACAGATGCCCAGGCCAGGACGTCATTTATGGAGGCGTGTAGGAGTAAAGAGGGCTCAGGAACCGGGAGAAGGACGTATCATTTAACAAAGATGGTGCATTCGCACAGTTTGCCTTCTCCTGGACTTTCTGGGAGATAGCGAAAATGACATAAATGGCTACCTCTAACTACATACATCATGTATTCCCCGGTTAGGTGAAAAACATTGAACCAATTTCTGGCTTGTTTCCAGAAAAAAAAAAAGGTACCTGAACTTGATCTCGAAACTGGACCCCATTCAAGTGAATGGGGGGCCTTAACATCTGGCAGTTTCCACGCTGTTATTTGTGTGACAGCGTTGGAAACATCGGCTCTGACCGGTGGTAACCTTATTGAAGTCACCGCCGGTCACAACTGCTGGGTATCGCGGTTCCTATGCTGTCTCACAAAGGACAGTGTGTGAGCCAGCAGCTGTGACCGGCGATGAAAAGTGTTGTGATTTTGCTTTTTGCTCCCTCTAGTGGTCATTAGTGATTTGACTCTGGAGCGTCTGTCTTTTCCTATATCCTCACCTGGGCCGTTAGTTCAGGGGCGTTGCTATATAAGCTCCCTGGACCTTCAGTTCAATGCCTGGCATCGTTGAAATCAGAGCTAATCTGTTGTGCTCTTGTCCTCTGATCCTGGTTCCTGTTTTTCAAGCTAAGTCTGCTTCCTTGCTTTTTGCTTTTGTTTTGTTTGGTATTTTTGTCCAGCTTGTTCCTATCTGTTTCCTGACCTTTGCTGGAAGCTCTAGGGGGCTGGTGTTCTCCCCCCGGACCGTTAGACGGTTCGGGGGTTCTTGAATCTCCAGCGTGGATTTTTATAGGGTTTTTGTTGACCAGATAAGTTATCTTGCTATATTCTGCTATTAGTAAGCTGGCCTCTCTTTGCTGAACCTGGTTCATCTCTGTGTTTGTCATTTCCTCTTACCTCACCGTTATTATTTGTGGGGGGCTTGTATCTTGCTTTGGGGTCCCTTTCTCTGGAGGCAAGAGAGGTCTTTGTTTTCTTCTCCTAGGGGTAGTTAGATTCTCCGGCTGGCGGGAGTCATCTAGCGATCACCGTAGGCATGATCCCCGGCTACTTCTAGTGTTGGCGTTAGGAGTAGCTATTTGGTCAACCCAGTTACCACAGCCCTATGAGCTGGATTTTTGTATCTTGCAGACTTACACGTTCCTCTGAGACCCTGTCCACTGGGGTCATAACAGAAAAGGTTACCAAAAGTTCAGTCATCGGTTGATGATTACTACTCTCATCATCATACCCCTAATCTCACCGAGAGCAGGCGTGGCTGATGAAAGTATTCACCAAGCAGTACCTGTGCATAGTAAAAAAGATGTCAGTGAGATATGTAGTTAGTGCAGTGCATGTTTATCTTACTGTACATGTATTTAGCTAATAAAGGAATAAAATAAAAATGGTGTGGGGTCCCGCTTATTTTTAATAACCAGCTGAGGAAAAGCAGACCAGCTGGTGTTATTATTCTGAAAAGGGCGCAATAAACATGGAGCTTCCCAGGCTATTAATATCAGCTCACAGCTGTCTGTGTAGCCTTTACTGGTTAATAAAAATGGGGGACCCCCAAAAAATGACGTGGGGTTCCCCTATTTTTAATAACCAGCAAAGGCTAAGCAGACAGCTGCAGGCTGATATTAATAGGCTGGGAAGTTGTCATGGATATTGGCCCCTTCCCAGACTAATAACACCAGCTCTAAGCCGCACCAGAAATGGTGTATCCATTAGATGCGCTATTTCTGGCACTTAGCTTTGGTTCTTTGCGCTTGTCCTGGTGCATTGGCAAGCGGGGTGATGGTTTTGGGGTTGATGTCAGCTGTGTAATGTTCGGCAGCACTCACCAGGTGGCGTGGTTCATTCCTTTATTGAAGATACGAATTCCATTAAAGTAAACGCACGGCTCGGGGGAGTGCGGACATGGTGGAAGTGAGCAGGGAAGGACAACAGCTGTTTCGCGCTATACCAGCGCTTCTACAGGTCTAGCAAACTGGGAAGTGATGCCGGCCTAAGAAGGTGAGTCACAGATGGATCCTCCCACTATCAGCTTGCATTCACAACACAGTGTTGCATGGTACACCTTGTGCAAAACATAAATAAATAAGTGACTACATATTCTAAGTGAATCATACATTAGATAAAAACAAATACAGAGACAATAATCATACCTAAATACCAACACTAGAAACAGTAAGCGGACTAACCATAGGAAAAAACTTGTTGTTATCCTATTACTAATTCATGACTCAGTATTATAATGGACTCCATTTTTTATAATTTATAGTACGACAAAAAATAATAATGATGACAATTTGACTACTTGCAAAAAAAAAAAAACTGATGCAAAAAGTCAAAAAAAGTCCTCCCTTACGGTGGATGAGTTCATTTGGCTATTATAAATAATACAACAACATGACATTAGATCATTCAGAGGCGGGCGTTCTTACCTAATCACTTAGAGAATAACAAAGATTAACGGAACACAACAAATCAGAGGAAGGACAGGTGGGATGGAGCAAACCGCACTAATCATAAAAAAACAGACATATCAGTTCTTTCATTAAAACCGGCAGCCCCTGCCGCCTGTGACTGCAAGATCCACCACGCTTCTCGTCTCAGGAGAAGTCTATGGAGATCCCCTCCTTGTGCGGGTAATTTAACTCTCTCTATCCCTGCAAACATGAGAACGTCAGACCTCCCATCATGTGTGAATGTAAGGAGGTTGCTTTCCCTGCTCCTTGCCTGGAACCACTTAGTCAGACAGCTGGGTTGCTGGGGGGAAGACGTTCTGCCCTGGACAGAGGGGACCAGGGGACTGCTGGGAAAAGAGAGGTGTGGTCAGAAAAGAGCGGGAGAGCAGAGGGAAGGCAGCGCGCCAAAGAGAGGGCAGGCTGCAGCGCCGTGCTCCCCTAAAAGGAGTGCTCCCCGTGAGGGCACTGAGGCTGAGATACCCACCAGAGTGAAGGCTGGATGTGGGGGTGTAGATTTGGAAGCCTCCTGAATCAGAGACAGTGACTGTACAGCCCTGGTGACCGCAGTGACAAGCAGAGATCCCTGAGTGTGATAAGTAACTGCACAGTGTGTGTGTGTGACAGCGTTAATACAGGGAGACTGTCAGCCTGGTGCATAGAGGCTCTTGCAGCAGTGACGGAGACTGTGCTATTTCCTGGTTTCAGTTTCACTTTGTGAAGAACAGATTGCAGAGAGACTTAACCCCGGACTTTCCAGGAGACACAGAAGAGACTTCAGGATCTCAAGCCCTGCTGGTGACTGTATCCACATTGGGAAAAAGGACCCTCCAGTCAGGACCTCCCTGGGCTGATAAGTTACAAGAACACTCGTTAACCCTTTTGATTCCGCTTAACTGTTTTACTGTTTTACTTGACTCTATTAACCCCGTTTACTCCCTGCGAGGAGAATTCTACCCCTGTTAATAAATCCCCTTCAACAGTTGGTCTGTCTGTTCCGTGGTGACATACGCAACCCTGCACTCTATTACACTTGGCGTAGTCGGCAGGATGTCACACGGTAGCGCGGAAGGGGCAGACCAAGCAGTTGATGGAGGTCCCAGGTCTAGCATCTCCCTGGGAGCCATGTTAGCTAACCTGCCAAGATTTTCAGGGAGTAATGTCATGTTGTGGGGTTGGACGGAACGCATCCGAGGGATGATGCGGATGCATCCTATGACACCGGCTCTGCAGGCTGAAATTGCTGTGATGGCCCTAGAGGGGGATGCACGGGACTCTGTTATGCTCAGACCCCCCCAGGCGAGAGATACCCTGGACAAAGTATTATGTATACTTGAGGAGACGCATGGGGACCCCACTGACGTAGGGGAGCTGCGCATGCGACTGTTCCGCCGGGTACAAAGAGAGGGGGAGACCGTGACGCAATATATGAACGCACTGCAGGAGCTTCATACTGCCATTATACGGAAGGACGGCATAGGTGTGGGGTCAGTTGACGTTGTGCTGCGAGACCAACTGGTGACAGGCTTGCGAGACGTGTTGATGAAACAGGCCCTGCGAGAGCGCACGCGCGTAAAGCTAGATATGACTTTCTCTGAGGTCGGGAGTGAGGCACGCACGCGCGAGCAAGAGCAAGAGTGGTAGGGCCAGTGGGAAAGGTATGGAGCAGGGAGGTAACAGCCCCTCAATGGGTAGAAGACTTGAAGAAGGAGGTTAAGCGAGTCCGTGAGGAGGTGGCTGAATATAAGAAGATCCCTGCTGCAGAGTACAGCCCTCTAGTCCGAGAAAGAGAGACCGCCCCCCAAAGTGAGACTAGTGCCGCTCGGCGAAGACGACTGCCTAGATGCTACAACTGCGGAGCACCCAGTCACAATGAAGAGGAGGCGATGTGGACCCGAAATTCCCAGCTGAAGATAAGAAGAATCTGGGAGGAGATTGAGAGTCTGGGGAAAGCCCTTACTGCCGTTTTGGGGACCAGCGGCATACCCCGAGGTAACGTGCGGAAGCCGCCAGAAAGAGATAGAGGAGAGGTGCGCAGCATGAAGATGGCTTCAGTGGTGGCCCCAGAGTGTAACTCCAGATCCTGGGGTGAAGAGCAACCGCAGATGAAAGATGTCCCCTCCCGAGGTCGACGATCCAGACTGAAGCGCCCTCCAGACAGACGCAGACGTGAGTGCTGGACGTGAAGAAAGGTGGGACACATGTCCAGAAATTGCCCTACCCGAGAAGAGCGGTGGCAGAGATCCGCTCACCCCTCTGAGGGTCCTGCTAACTGGAAGGAACGTCGCCCCTGGAGGGAATGGTGCGGCAGGAAGAGAAGAGTTCCACCTAGGACAAGACAGTATCACAATGTCGGACACCAAGGAGAGGTGGAGAAGGTGTCAAGCATCTCTGGTGAAATGACTACGCTGTCCCAACGCGTAAAGGCGAACCTGGTGGATCTACAGCCTGGGTCTGAAGGTTTTGTTGGTGAGACTCAGTCCGGAGGAAAGAAAGTGACGTTCACTCAAGAAGACCACCGAAGTGCTTTACTACCTTGCCCAGCACGAGTTCCCGAAGGAGAGAAAGTGCCAAGTGTTCCTGCGACACTCATTTTCAAGGTCCGAGCCAATGAGAAGGAGAAACCACTGATGTCATCCCCTGAGGTGAAGAATGTGCTGGCTGTCAGCTCACCAGTTCCTGATCGGACAGGGGAAATGGAACAGCTGTGTGAGACAGGGCGTGTGGTTGAGAAGCCCTGGGTAGTGATGTCCGCAGGGCCCGGCGCAGATGACAAAGAGTCCGGCCTGCATGGTCTTAATTCATCTGACTCAAGCTTCGACGAGAATGCTCCTGTCAAAGAGAGGGGGAGCTATGGAGAAGAATTACCTGTACTAAGCCCCCAGACTGGGGAACCCGATCAAGAAGCCCCTACGCAAACACCTGCTACCGGCAAGGCTAAGAAGAAGAAGAAAAAGAAGAAGAGGACAGCAGTTGTTGATGAAGCAGAGAAAGCATATCTCAACCTGACTGATGAACAGCTCCTAAACCATTTAGTTTGGGAGTATGTGCAAGAAGAAAGGCAGAAAGAGATACAAGGATTGCCAGTATCTGACTCCCCTCAGAAGAACAAAGAGAAGCACGAAGAGACCTCGCCCGTGGAATGGTGAGCTTTAAGAGAGGGGGAATGTAAGGAGGTTGCTTTCCCTGCTCCTTGCCTGGAACCACTTAGTCAGACAGCTGGGTTGCTGGGGGGAAGACGTTCTGCCCTGGACAGAGGGGACCAGGGGACTGCTGGGAAAAGAGAGGTGTGGTCAGAAAAAGAGCTGGAGAGCAGAGGGAAGGCAGCGCGCCAAAGAGAGGGCAGGCTGCAGCGCCGTGCTCGCCTAAAAGGAGTGCTCCCCGTGAGGGCACTGAGGCTGAGATACCCACCAGAGTAAAGGCTGTATGTGGGGGTGTAGATTTGGAAGCCTCTTGAATCAGAGACAGTGACTGTGCAGCCCTGATGACCGCAGTGACAAGCAGAGATCCCTGAGTGTGATAAGTAACTGCACAGTGTGTGTGTGTGACAGCGTTAATACAGGGAGACTGTCAGCCTGGTGCACAAAGGCTCTTGCAGCAACGACGGAGACTGTGCTATTTCCTGGTTTCAGTTTCACTTTGCGAAGAACAGATTGCAGAGAGACTTAACCCCGGACTTTCCAGGAGACACAGAAGAGACTTCAGGAACTCAAGCCCTGCTGGTGACTGTATCCACATTGGGAAAAAGGACCCTCCAGTCAGGACCTCCCTGGGCTGATAAGTTACAAGAACACTCGTTAACCCTTTTGATTCCGCTTAACTGTTTTACTTGACTCTATTAACCCCGTTTACTCCCTGCGAGGAGAATTCTACCCCTGTTAATAAATCCCCTTCAACAGTTGGTCTGTCTGTTCCGTGGTGACATACGCAACCCTGCACTCTATTACACGTCCCTGATGTGATTTATGAGGCGGGGTACCCCTTTGCCTGTACGGATGGACCTGAGGTGCTCCCTAAAGCGTACGAACATCTGGCGTTTAGTTTTTCCTATGTAATATCTCTTGCATGGACAGAACACGGCATACACCACATAATCCGTCCCGCAAGAGATAAATTGTTGGACCTTGTGTTGTATCGGTCTCACATTCAGAACTTGCCCAGTGAGGTGACTACTGCAGAAATTGCAATGGCCACAGCGGAAGTTGCCTTTAGGAGACAACTGTTCCAAGGGAGGGAGGACTTTTTTTGACTTTTTGCATCAGGTTTTTTTTTTTTTTTTTTTTTGCAAGTAGTCAAATTGTCATCATTATTATTTTTTGTCGTACTATAAATTATAAAAAATGGAGTCCATTATAATACTGAGTCATGAATTAGTAATAGGATAACAACAAGTTTTTTCCTATGGTTAGTCCGCTTACTGTTTCTAGTGTTGGTATTTAGGTATGATTATTGTCTCTGTATTTGTTTTTTATCTAATGTATGATTCACTTAGAATATGTAGTCACTTATTTATTTATGTTTTGCACAAGGTGCATACCTCCCAACCGTCCCGATTTCAGCGTGACAGTCCCGCTTTGGCACCGGGGTCCCGCTGTCCCGCTTCGGGCATTTAAAATCCCGAATTTGCGGCCGCCGGTGAAGCCCCGCCCACTTCCGGGACGTAGAGAGAGCCCGATTAGGACTCCCGCACTCCGGGCGGGGTCAGGAAGGAGTGACGTAAGCGGCCGGCATGATCTATTGTCTGGTCATGCTGCTGCATCACTCCTGATCGTTTCCGGAGGGCTTGGTGGCGGGCAGCCCGTGCAGTAAGCAAAGTGCGGTGGAAGATTCTCATTCTGGAGGCGGCGGAGAGGTGAGTAATGGGGAGGGGGGTCGGCAGCATACTTATTACCGCATCATGATTGCTTTGCGGTAAGCATTGCTGCCGTATTTAGCGTTTTGGGGTGGCAATAGTAATACCTTACCCCTCTAAGCATCACCTCCAGCAGAACCCGCCGCTGTGCCCCATTGCCGCTCCATCACTGCCAGGGAAGCAACACATGCCCTGGTGAGGGCACCCGCAGGTGAGCGCCATGCAGCACTGGCACAGGGCTCACACAGCCCCTTCTCTGGTGAGAAGCAAGTGCCCTGGTGATGTGCTGCCTGTTATGTGTGGGGTCAGGAGGTGTTTACAGTGTGGATGTAGCCGAGCCATGTGTGTATGAAGTGTATGGAGCGGAGCCGTGTGTGTACGAGGTGTACGGAGCGGAGCCGAGTGTGTACGAGGTGTACGGAGCTGAGCTGAATGTGTGCGGAGCTGAGTGTGTACGAGGTGTACGGAGCGGAGCTGAATGTGTACGGAGCGAAGCTGAGTGTGTACGAGGTGTACGGAGCGGAGCCGTGTGTGTACGAGGTGTACGGAGCTGAGCCGCGTGTGTACGAGGTGTACGGAGCGGAGCCGCGTGTGTACGAGGTGTACGGAGCTGAGCTGAATGTGTGCGGAGCTGAGTGTGTACGAGGTGTACGGAGCGAAGCTGAGTGTGTACGAGGTGTACGGAGCGGAGCCGTGTGTGTACGAGGTGTACGGAGCTGAGCTGAATGTGTGCGGAGCTGAGTGTGTACGAGGTGTACGGAGCGGAGCTGAATGTGTATGGAGCGAAACTGAGGTGTACGGAGCGGAGCCGTGTGTGTACGAGGTGTACGGAGCGGAGCCGTGTGTGTACGAGGTGTATGGAGCGGAGCCATGTGTGTACGAGGTGTACGGAGCGGAGCTGAGTGTGTACAGAGCGGAGCTGAGTGTGTACGAGTTGTACGGAGCGGAGCCGTGTGTGTACGAGGTGTACGGAGCGGAGCCGTGTGTGTACGAGGTGTACGGAGCGGAGTCGTGTGTGTACGAGGTGTACGGAGCGGAGCCGTGTGTGTACGAGGTGTATGGAGCGGAGCCGAGTGTGTACGAGGTGTACGGAGCTGAGCTGAATGTGTGCGGAGCTGAGTGTGTACGAGGTGTACGGAGCGGAGATGAATGTGTACGGAGCGAAGCTGAGTGTGTACGAGGTGTACGGAGCGGAGCCGTGTGTGTACGAGGTGTACGGAGCTGAGCTGAATGTGTGCGGAGCTGAGTGTGTACGAGGTGTACGGAGCGGAGCTGAATGTGTACGGAGCGAAGCTGAGTGTGTACGAGGTGTACGGAGCGGAGCCGTGTGTGTACGAGGTGTACGGAGCGGAGCCGTGTGTGTACGAGGTGTATGGAGCGGAGCCATGTGTGTACGAGGTGTACGGAGCGGAGCTGAGTGTGTACAGAGCGGAGCTGAGTGTGTACGAGTTGTACGGAGCGGAGCTGTGTGTGTGTGGTGCATGGAGCGGAGCCGTGTGTATGAGGTGTACAGAGCGGAGCCGTGTGTATGAGGTGTACGGAGCGGAGTCGTGTGTATGAGGTGTATGGAGCGGAGCTAAATGTGTACGAGGTGTACGAAGCGGAGCCGCGTGTGTACGAGGTGTATGGAGTAGAGCATGTGTGTACGGAGCGCAGCCGCGTGTGTAGGAGTAGCTATGTGTGGCCATTATACGGTGCGAAGTGTCATGCGCGGCCATTATACAGTATGGAGCATCATGTGCGGTCATTATACAGTATGGAGCATCATGTGCGGTCATTATACAGTATGGCCAAATCCAAATTGAAGAAAAGGACAGCGCCACACCGGATAGTGAAAAGCAGCTCACATATTTATTCTACCTCCTGCCTCCTGCGGCAACGTTTCAGTCCAAAGACCTTTGTCAAGCTTGACAAAGGTCTTTGGACCGAAACGTTGCCGCAGGAGGCAGAATAAATATGTGAGCTGCTTTTCACTATCCGGTGTGGCGCTGTCCTTTTCTTCAATTTGGATTTGGTTGTTCTGTCTGGGATGGACCCCCTGGTGAGGACGTGCGCCCCGATGTCCATAGAGACTATATAATTATAGGGTGCGGCTTTACTGCTTTTTTTAAAATTATACAGTATGGAGCATCATGTGCAGTCATTATACAGTATGGAGCATCATGTGCGGTCATTATACAGTATGGAGCATCATGTGTGGCCATTATACAGTATGGAGCATCATGTGTGGCCATTATATAGTATGGAGCGTCATGTGTGGCCATTATACAGTATGGAGCATCATGTGGGGCTATTATACAGTATGGAGCATCATGTGTGGCCATTATACAGTATGGAGCACTGTGTGGCCATAGTTTTTTGTTTATAATTATTCTTTATGAAAGTGTGATCAGCAGTGCTAAATGGGTGTGATTGGGACGTGGATATGGGTGTGGCTAGTTATGAATGGGTGTGGTCAGAGGCGTGGCCTAAAATTTGCCGCGGCGCGCAAAGCGCGCCGCAAGCTTTGTCCCTCTTTACCATCTTCAAAAGTTGGGAGGTATGCAAGGTGTACCATGCAACACTGTGTTGTGAATGCAGGCTGATAGTGGGAGGATCCATCTGTGACTCACCTTCTTAGGCCGGCATCACTTCCCAGTTTGCTAGACCTGTAGAAGCGCTGGTATAGCGCGAAACAGCTGTTGTCCTTCCCTGCTCACTTCCACCATTATTATTATTGTTGTTTATTTATATAGCACCATTAATTCCATGGTGCTGTACATGAGAAGGGGTTACATCAAAATACAAATATCACTTACAGTAAACAAAACTAACAATGACAGACTGGTACAGCGGGAAGAGGACCCTGCCCTTGCGGGCTTACAATCTACAGGATTGTGGGGAAGGAGACAGTAGGTCGGGGGTTGCAGTAGCTCCAGTGGTGTTGAGGTGGCCGTGTAGTCTTTACAGGCTGTAAGCTTCTTTGAAGAGATGGGTTTTCAGGTTTCTTTTGAAGGATCCAAAAGTAGTGGATAACCGGATGTGTTGGGGCACAGAATTCCAGAGGATGGGGGATATTCGGGAGAAGTCTTGGAGGCGATTGGGTGAGGAGCAAATAAGAGTGGAGGAGAGGAGGAGGTCTTGGGAGGACCGGAGATTACGTGAGGGAAGATATTGAGAGATTAGTGTGGAAATATACGGAGGAGAAAGATTATGGATGGCTTTGTAGGTCAGTGTTAGTAATTTAAACTGGATACGCTGAGAAATTGGGAGCCAGTGAAGGGATTTGCAAAGAGGGGAAGCAGGAGTGTAGCGAGGAGAGAGATTAATTAGACGGGCAGCAGAGTTAAGGATGGACTGGAGGGGTGCGAGAGTGTTAGAAGGTAGGCCACAGAGGAGTATGTTGCAGTAGTCGAGGCGGGAGATGATTAGGGCATGCACGAGCATTTTGGTAGAGTGTGGGTTGAGGAAAGGACGGATTCTGGAAATATTTTTGAGCTGGACACCATGTCCGCACTCCCCCGAGCCGTGCGTTTACTTTAATGGAATTCGTATCTTCAATAAAGGAATGAACCACGCCACCTGGTGAGTGCTGCCGCAATTTTTTTCTCTTTGCATATACATTGGAATTTATCTATTTTTTTCCTTATGCGCGAGCACCTCCAGTTACTGAGTTTCAGGCACTCACAATTGACTGCATACAAAAAAGCAGTGCTCGTTGCAGAGGCTGTGCAGCGCCACGTTTTTTTCTTATTGCTCAGCTGTGTAATGTTCGCTGACATCAAGCCCGGGGGTTAGTAATGGTGAAGTGTCTATCAGACACCCCCATTACTAACCCTGTAGTGAAAAGTGATAAACAGACACACAGAGAAAAGTCCTTTAATAGTACAAAAAACTCCACGACCATCTTTTACCCATTTATTACCTTTAAAAAAATCAAATAATCCAAAGGGGTCCGCCGTAAATCCATCCTACGTCCCACGATGATCCCCAACTCTGCTACGTCAGTGACATCAGTGATGTGACCACTCGGCGCGGTCGCTGGAGGACGCTCACAGTGGAGCGTGAATTCGGCTGCTGCGCCGAGCGCTGACATCAGTAAGGTTATCGCAGTCCATAGGGGATTAACTAATGTGACCTTACTGACGTCAGCGCTCGGCGCAGCAGCCAGAGTCACACGCTGTCGGTGTGTTCCGGCAGACGTGCTTAACTTGTATAATTATACACAGAAAAGTAAAATTTCTGTGTTTTCTTCTTTACGCCCCATAAAAAAGCTAATCAATCACTTGACAATGCGCTAAAAACATAGCTAAAAAATATTAAAAGTGGCACCTGCACTGCAATAAATTAGTGAACGCAACTCTCACAGAAATAAGTGAATTCACTTTTGGAAATGACCAAGACAATAAAAAAAACCTTATGAATGATGACACTATACCTCCCCTAGCTCTAGACTTAGCGCCTTCGCGATGCTATCCATTTTGTCCCACAGTTCGATCCGTCCCAGCTGATTCCTGCGCTCCCCACTAGTCGCCGCCACGTCACACCCAGGGAGTCCACCAACAAGATGGCGTTCACGCTGTACTCGCTCCTGCAGGCCGCACTGCTGTGTGTGAACGCGGTGGCCGTTCTGCACGAGGAGCGGTTTCTGAGCAAAAGTGAGAGCTGCGGGTAACGGGAATTGGACGGGGAGGAGGAGGAGGAGAACCGCGAGGGTGCGGAGAGGGCTGACAGTCTGCTGCCACATAGTACACTGTATGGAGACTGACACCTGTTAAACTACAGCTCCCAGAATGCCCTGGCACACAACTGAACCTAGAGCAGTGATCTGCTGCCGCGAGGAATTGTGGGAGTTGTAGTTTACAACAGCTGGAGAGCCAGCATTTGTCTCAGAGCAGTGGGAAACTATAACGCCCAGCAGGTAATCACAGGAGTTGTAGTTTGACACTTAGTGGAATTGTATTGTAAGCTCCAGTGGTGGGTTTTTCTTTTCTGCACCTGTCACTTTTGGCTGTGCTGGTGGTGACTCCGGTTTCTCATGCTTGTGTCCGCAGTCGGCTGGGGCGCTGATCAGGGGATCGGAGGTTTTGGAGAAGAACCCGGAGTCAAGTCCCAGATGATGAACCTTGTGCGCTCCGTACGGACAGTGATGAGAGGTAAACGTCACCATCTCTGAAGATTCTGTATACACTTAAATCCCTGCTCTTTCTATGCTTAGGAGTCCAGTAGGCGGGCATACACAATGATTGACCCCGCCCACTGGACTCCTAAGCATAAAACAAGGAGAAATTAGTTCTACTGATACTTTTTGTCATCCAATAAGTCTATATATCCATCTGCTCCGCTCTATGATGTGCCGCCTCCAGACACAGCGCCCCGATTCATCATTTGCTTTCTCTCTTTTTTTGCCTTGTTGTTTTTACTTACTTTTTTTTTTTTTCTAAATTTGTCAAAAACGCCCACGTGGTTAATAAGTTTTGCGTAGAATAAAAAAAAAAATATTTATTATTTTTATATATTTTTTATATTTATTTTTCTTTCAACTTGTTTTGTGAAAAAAGTCACAAGATTAAATATCTGGCATTCATAAAATCATTCATGTGAGAAGGGACTGATGTACGTTGATGACAAAATGTGCGACTTTTTTTTGGTTTAAAAAAAAAAAAAAGCTGCCATAAGCCCCATTATGTGTTCACTTCTGTGCTGCTGAATACTGTTGCTCTTTCACCTTCACTCATGGGCGGACACCTCAACAGAACCCCTCCTGATAAGATTTTTTTTTAAAGGTTTAATTTATTTTATGTATTTTATTTATTCTTTTATCCGTATTGGGGACGGCCATTTGCTTTTAGCAGCACTTAGAGATGAGCTTTACAGCAGCCGTATAGACCATAGGGAACTAAAGGCTCGAGATTAGAGTTGAGCGAATCTGTTTGGAATCGGTCACCGAATCTGAATTTGCCATATTGGTATTCTATTCGTGCCAAATTTATGTATGATGATCAGTTCCGAACATATTGTTCATTTCTACCCCCCATTGACTCCAATGGCTTTCCACTGTGTTTGGTGAATATTGCAAAAACAATATACACCCCCGATCGTAATTAGAACCGAATTTTGAAAATTTCACTCAACACTACTCAAGATGACTTCTATAGAAGAGTGTTGTGGGTGTGCTTAAAGGGGGTGTCCAGTGAAAAGAAGTTGGGATAGGTGATCTGTGGGGGTCTGACTGCTTGGCAGAAAGGGGAACATTTATTCCAGTTAGTATGGAGCAGTGAGCATGTCCCAATGCTACTTCATTCATTCTCAATAGGGCTGTCTGGAAAAACCCAAGTGTAACACTTGGCAGCCTCATAGTAAATGAAAGGAGTGGCGGGCGGGGGCGTGCTTGCTGGAGTGGCGGGCGGGGGCGTGCTCGCTGGAGTGGCGGGCGGGGGCGTGCTCGCTGGAGTGGCGGGCGGGGGCGTGCTCGCTGGAGTGGCGGGCGGGGGCGTGCTCGCTGGAGTGGCGGCCGGGCTCGCTGGAGTGGTGGGCGGGGCGTGCTCGCTGGAGTGGCGGGCGGGGGCGTGCTCGCTCGAGTGGCGGGCGGGGGCGTGCTCGCTCGAGTGGCGGGCGGGCATTGTCATTGCTGCGTTCTAACAGGAATCACTTCCTTGTTCTGTTGATTGGTGCAGGTCCTAGCGGGCAGATACCTGATGGGTTGTTTTCACCCGACAGCCCCTTTAAGACTCCGTCACCAAAACTTTCTACGTTTTTTTTCTCTCTTGCAGTTCCCCTAATAATCGTCAATTCAGCAACGATCGTGCTCCTCCTATTATTTGGATGAAGACTCTCCTGTCACTTTTTGTGAAGACTGACCCGGACGGATGACCCCACCACCTCAGACTATGTCCCCCTCCTCCGGTTCGAGCGCTGCTCCATCTGTGCTGAGAGTTTCTGAAAACGAATGCATTTTTCCAAATACTCTAAATATCCACCCAATCTGAAGACTGAGACACCGGGATCTATGGATAGACTTGTGCCCACCAGCCAGAATGACCGGCACGCACCACACTCCTATATTTTGGACTTTGTACCGGTGTCGGCAGTATTTACTGTCTATGGCAGCGATGTGCGGCCTGTGGCTCTCCAGCAGCAGACCTGCACTCAGATGGTGGATGCCGGTCATGAGCCGCCATCTACACCTGTAACGGTCAGGTATCCACCACGAGATTTAATAATGAAGTGTGTACCATAGGCCACGTTCACACGTTCAGTATTTGTAAGCCAAAATTACCGATGTAAAATATTGAACGTGTGACCATGGCTTTAAAGTGTGACTCCCAATATGTGCTGTGCTTGGCTTATTACAGCAGTCCCATAGACAGTGAACTGATCAGCTGCAGTTTGTTTTACTCACCCTCCCCTGGTCCAAAGCCAAGTCTCCGTCGCTGCTGTTGGTCTTTGTGTGCATTGTGAGGGTCCCAGAGGAAAGTCCCTGGCAGCGACCATTGTGCGCATATGAGGCCGGGGAATGTCATATGATGGGTGCAGAGCTCTCCGTACACTGCGATGTTCCACACTATTGCAGCACATGGTCTTTTTGTATTTTTTTTTCCGTTTTTTTGTATGTAGGTTTTGGGGGAAGAAAAATAAAAACGCATCATAAAACCCTGTCTGATAAAATGTGGGTTGGTTAATAAAATGAGCTGCTGTAAAGGTCTACAGCTGGGAACATCACAGAACATTACATCTGACTGAAAGAGAAACCTAAATCTGTTATTTATGTTATTTGTTTTTTTTTCTTTTAAGAATTGTTGTTTTATTTTGCCATATAACTATTTCTTTACAAAGTACAGGTATATTCAGAAATCTTGCAATTTTCACATTGGCCATTAGGTCTTATAGGAGGCTCACTTCCTGTTCTGTCCAGATGATTTCAGCAGCCACATGGACATAGGGAGAAACAAATGGCTACTGACTCATTAACTTCTAAAGGAGAGCTGTCTAGGCATGCTCTCATCTGGACATAACCATTGTGAATGGTGGGTCCTGTGTTATCTACTGTATATAGAGGTGTTATCAGTCATTGTACAGGAGGAGGAGGTGAGCTGTGATATCACCTATTGTGAATGGTGGATCCTGCCTTAACTACTGTATATAGAGGTGTTATCAGCCATTGTAATCTTGTCCGTGATGATAATAAATGCTGAAAAATCTTCGTTACAGAACAGGTGGATAGAGTTCAATATTAGGCCTAGTGGCCATTGTGAAAATTGCAAGGAAAAAAAAAAAAATATATATATAACAGTACAGACCAAAAGTTTTTTATATATATATAATTTCATATGTTGTTGTGCAAATGGAATAGACAACAGATGGAACTTATTGGCAATTATCAAGACACGCTCAATAAAGGAGTGGTTCTGCAGGTGGGGACCACAGACCACATCTCAGTACCAATGCTTTCTGGCTGATGTTTTGGTCACTTTTGAATGTTGGTTGTGCTTTCACGTTCGTGGTAGCATGAGACGGACTCTACAACCCACACAAGTGGCTCAGGTAGTGCAGCTCATCCAGGATGGCACATCAATGCGAGCTGTGGCAAGGTTTGCTGTGTCTGTCAGCGTAGTGTCCAGAGGCTGGAGGCGCTACCAGGAGTCAGGCTAGTACCCCAGGACACGAGGAGGGGGCCGTAGGAGGGCAACAACCCAGTAGCAGAACCGCTACCTCCGCCTTTGTGCAAGGAGGAACAGGAGGAGCACTGCCAGAGCCCTGCAAAATGACCTCCAGCAGGCCACAAATGTGCATGTGTCTGCACAAACGGTTAGAAACAGACTCCATCATGATGGTCTGAGTGCCCGACGCCCACAGATGGGGGTTGTGCTCTCAGCCCAACACCGTGCATGACGCTTGGTATTTGCCCCAGAACACCAGGATTGGGAAATTTGCCACTGGCGCCCCGTGCTCTTCACAGATGAAAGCAGGTTCACACTGAGAACATGTGACAGACGTGACAGAGTCTGGAGACGCTGTGGAGAGCGATCTGCTGCCTGCAACATCTTTCAGCATGACCAGTTTGGCAGTGGGTCAGTAATGGTGTGGGGTGGCATTTTTTTGGAGGGCCGCACAGCCCTCCATGTGCTCGCCAGAGGTAGCCTGATTGCCATTAGGTACCGAGATGAGATCCTCAGACCCCTTGTGAGACCATATGCTGGTGCGGTTGGCCCTGGGTTCCTCCTAATGCAGGACAATGCCAGACCTCATGCTGCTGGAGTGTGTCAGCAGTTCCTGCAAAATGAAGGCATTGAAGCTATGGACTGGCCCGCCCGTTCCCCAGACCTGAATCCGATTGAACACATCTGGGACATCATGTTTCGCTCCATCCACCAACGTCACATTACACCACAGACTTGTTCAGGAGTTGGCGGATGCTTTAGTCCAGGTCTGGGAGGAGATCCCTCAGGAGACCATCTGCCGCCTCATCAGGAGCATGCCCAGGCATTGTTGGGAGGTCATACAGGCACGTGGAGGCCACACACACTACTGAGCATCCTTTCCTTGTCTTGAGGCATTTCCACTGAAGTTGGATCAGCCTGTAACTTCATTTTCCACTTTGATTTTGCGCATCATTCCAACTCCAGACCTCAGTGGTATATTAGTTGTGATTTACATAGATCATTTTTAGGTTTTATTGTTCTCAACACATTCCACTATATAATGAATAAAGATTTACAACTGGAATATTTCATTCAGTGATATCTAGGATGTGGGATTTTAGTGTTCCCTTAATTTTTTTGAGCAGTGTATATATATATATATATATATATATATATATATATATATTTAAGATGGTGATATAGAATTCATTTCTGTTTAGAAACCACCTCACGTTACAACAAGGATGCTTGTTGGAAAAGAGGCTTAATAATAACACATTTGTGCATTGATACCTAGCACTGCTGCACGCATGTTCAAAGGAACAATAAGCGACAGTGTAAAATTGTGCAAATTCTCCAGAAGTATCAACCTTGCACATACATTTTTGCTTTACGTGTATGCCAATGTTTTGTGTTCCCAGTAGCTTGTCTTCCCATAGCGCACCCTTATACCATCCCTTCCCCATGTAAGGCTACGTTCACATTTGTTGTTGGGCGCAGCATCGGTGACGCAACCAACAACGCATGTACACAACGCAGCGTTTTGCGACGCATGCGTTGTCATAAGATAGTAAAGATCAGGAATTTTGGCGCAGGGAAAATGCTACAAGTAGCGTCCTCTGCGCCCTGTCTTGTGCGTCAATATGACGCATGCGTCGTAAAACGCATTACAACGCTTACCTGCGCATGTCCATGCCCCCCATGTTAAAGATGGGCGCATCGTCGACGGATAGCATGCGTCCCTAACAACGCAAATGTGAACGTAGCCTAAGTGGCGCGCACCCCACTGGCCACATGCTGTAAGAGTGATTCATCAGATCCGACGTCCTTCTTTGTTTCATGATCCTGTTCTGATGATCACATTCCCATTGGTTGGATTATGTGGAGTGTACATAGATCAGCATGAGCGCCCTGACCAGCCAGAAAACACACAGCTCCACACAGCAAACTGCGATGTTCTGCGTGTTCTGACATTTATAATAGCCAGTTGTAAATTTCTTCACAATTTGAACCACAGTAATATTAGTTTTCTGGGAATCGGACCAGGCAGCCTAGCTTTCACTCCCTACGTGTATCAATGAATCTTGGTCATCCGTTTCACTCATTCTCTGTTCCACCACGGACCACCTTTCCTAGGTAATAATCACTGTGCACCCACAAGACCCACCATCTTCTGCCAACACCCCACAAAACCAGCCATATTCTAGAAATACCCCACAAGACTTCCATATACTGGGAAATCCCTATAGGACCCGCCGTATATCAAGGACACCTCATGACACCTGTCGTATACTGCGGACATTTAAAACTCGCGGTATACAGGGAACACTCTAAAAGACCTGCCATATTCTGGGAAGATCCTAAAAGATGTTCCATATATTTTAAACACCCCACAAAACCCACCATATACCGAGAACACCCCAATAGACCCACCATATACCGGGAACACCCCAACGGAGCCACCATATACCGTGAACACCCCAATAGACCTGCCATGTGCTGGGAACACTCCAACAGACCCAACAAACCTACCACATACCGGGAACACCTCACAAGATTCACCATATACCGGGAACACCCCAACAGGCCCACCATATACTGAGAACACCTCACACGATCTACAACATACTGGGAACACAACACACGATCCACAATATACTGGGAACACCCCAACAAACCCACCACATACCGGGAACACCTCATAAGATTCACCATATACCGGGAACACCCCCAACAGACCCACCATATACTGGAAACACCTCACACAATCCATAATATACCAAGAACACTCCAAAAGACCCACCATATACCAGGAACACCCCAGCAAACCCACCATATACCGGGAACACCTTACAAGATCCAACATATACCGAGAACACCCCAACAGACTCACCATATACCGGGAACACCTTACAAGATCCAACATATACCGAGAACACCCCAACAGACCCACCATATACTGGAAACACCTCACATGATCCACAATATACTGGGAACACTCCAACAAACCCACCACATAGCGGGAACACCTCATAAGATTCACCATATACTGGGAACACCCCCCAACAGACCCACCATATACTGGGAACACCTCACACGATCCACCATATACTGGGGAGACCCCAATAGACCCACCATATACTGGGAACCCCCCCCACAAGATCCACCATATTCCGGGAACACCTCACAAGACCCACAATATACTGGGAACACCCCAATAGACCCACCGTTTACCGGTAACACCTCACAAGACCCACCATATACCGGGAACACCCCAACAGACCCAAAATATCGGGAACACCCCAACAGACCCACCATATACCAGGAACACCCCCACAAGATCCACCATATACCGGGAACACCCCAATAAGCCCACCATATACCGGCAACACCCCAACAGACCCACCATACACCGGGAACACCACCAGAAGAACCACCATATACCGGGAACACCCCAATAGACCCACAGTATACTGAGAACACCTCCACAGACCCACAATATACAGGGAACACCTCACGCGATCCACCATATACTGGGGACACCCCAATAGACCCCCCATGTACTGGGAACACCCCCACAAGATCCGCCACATTCTGGGAACACCTCACAAGATTCACCATATACTGGGAACACCCCAATAGACCCACCGTATACCGGTAACACCTCACAAGGCCCACCATGTACCGGGAACACCCCAACAGACCCACCATATATCAGGAACACCCCAACAGACCCACCATATACCAGGAACACCCCCACAAGATCCACCATATATCAGGAACACCCCAATAAACCCACCATATACCAGGAACACCCCCACAAGATCCACCATATACCGGGAACACCCCAACAGACCCACCATATACCGGGAACACTGCCACAAGATCCAACATATACCGGGAACACCCCAATAGACCCACCGTATACCAAGAACACCTCATGCGATCCACAATATACTGGGAACATCCCAATAGACCCCCCATATAGTGGGATCACCCCAACAGACCCACCATATAGTGGGAACACCCGACAGACCCACCATATACTGGGAACACCCGACAGACAGGCCATGTACTGGGAACACCCCCACAAGACCTGCTGTATACCGTAAACACCCCACTAAACATGCCGTATACCGGGAACAACCCATTTTGGAGGAGTTCCGTATTTTACTCATCACAATATGGCCGTTGTCAATCAGCTCTTTACTTTTGCACAGTGCTGCTTTCTGGGAGATTTTCTAGGACTTCGTGGCGCCCAGGAGATTTACCAAAATCCACCAGGAGGTCTCACCCCTTTTTTTTACCCCCAGAAAATTGTTTTTCACTTGCGCAGTAATCTCTTTGACAACATAAGCATTGTTATGCACTTCAGTTGTAAGATTCTGGTAAAGTCGCGACCAAACGTTTTGAGACTGACGTAGAGTTTGAATTTCACACAGTTTTCCGCTTCAGTGGATTTAGATCTTTTAGTTGTCTGTTTCTATGGTTACTGGAGACCACATGTATAATCATATTCTAATACAAAGCATTATTGTGCTTTACACACTATCTCTCCAAGAGATGTGACGCTACAATATCCAGATTTAGTTGCAGAACGTGCTGGTTATTGTAGTGCTACACTTGGCTGGAGACACATTTGTTGCTGCTATATGGCTTTGTGCGTTCCACGCTTCACTTCCGCATTTGCCTGCAGTATTCAGGAACGTCAACAGCACTGAGGCGTGGAACGCACCCTGTTTGCAAGGCCCGGGGTCCTCTTCAAACTAGACTGCCCTTGGACTTGCCTGTGTGTAGAAAATAGTATGTTACCTATACATTGGTGCAGGCTTTATAGTGGTCACCTATGGTCTGTCAGTGACAGGACTGCGGTGCTGCTGGTTAGGAGGTAAGGCAGAGCTCCGGTTCCATCCATTACTAGCCTCATGTATGTGATTAGTCCGGTCACTGCATTTGCTCTTTGCATAAGATGAATGGTTAACAATAGGTAACAAATAAAAGCTGTAGAATGCCATAATGATATAACTGTGCTGAGACTTGTAGTTCTGTCCTTATGTTAGCTCCATGTGCCACAAGTAAATAATAAGGTTAATAATAGCAGGCAATATAGGAAACCATGTAAATGAAGCTTAAAGGGGTTGTCTATTCATGCAGCCAGTTGCTTCAATGCATTAAAAAAAAAAACAAAAAAAAAAAAACTTTGCAAATAAGTTTGATTAAACTTAACAATGGTGTATGCAGCTCCTATTTGGATCAATGCGTCTCCATGGTTACAGACCACAAGCATGTCGCCACACTGTTTCAAGTGTTTTTACTGTTTGTTTTTTTATGCATTTTTTTTGTGTGTGTTTTTTTTTTAATTTCTTAGCTTTTTTTCTTAGTGTTTTTGAAGTTTTGTAGAGAAGGAAATGGTAGGAAAAAAAAAGCGTGATATCCAGGCTCAACTGCCCTCCCCCTACAGGGAAACAAAACTCGCTGCATGCCCTTTTCTGCTCCATTTTCCCTTTTATGCAGATTACCCTTGCCCATTAAGGTCACTGGGAGTGAAAGAAAGCTGGAATAGAGGCAGAAGACATCTATGTGCTCTATACTTTATGGATCCATTATTTTGATGACGCTAGGTTGTATGAATGCAGCCTAAGCGATTTTTAAAGGGAACCTGTGAGAGCTTTTTACGTAAGGAAGTAGTGGTATGTTCGTATAGGCGCTTGTTCCCCGATAAAAACAATACGTGTTTTGTGGAGATCTGATGTTCCAGTCCTGAGAAATCCAGTGTTGAAATCTTAGACAAATCAGGCTTTAAGTGCACTGGGGGGCGTGGCCGATTGTTCCAAGTGCATTGACACGCCCCCAGTGCCTGATTTGCATACGGCTTCAACACTGGATTCCTCATGACTGGCTTATCGGATCTCTACAAAAAAAGGTATCGTTTTTATGGTGGGATGTGAGAGCAAAAATCTACAAAAAACGTCTTGCGCTCACGTCTCAGCCTTTGCTGTGATTTTTCAAAAATGTGACTGCAGTTTTCGAATCCACCTTTAGTCCTCGATTTATTGTGCCGCCATCTCTTGCCAAGCTCACCGTCCCATCCGCAGGCGATATGTGAGCTGCATTTGGCAACACAGAGGGCGCAGTAATTAAATTTACACCATAATGGCAAAACAAAATCTCAAAATGCAAACGTTATGGGATGCAGCAGGCTAACACTGCATGTAATATCACAGCAACATTGTGCACGCCGGTGCGATAATCTGGCCCATGAATGCAGCGTTATGGGATGCGACAGGCTAACACTGCATGTAATATCACAGCAACATTGTGCACTCCGGTGCGATAATCTGGCCCATGAATGCAGCGTTATGGGATGCAACAGGCTAACACTGCATGTAATATCACAGCAACATTGTGCACTCCGGTGCGATAATCTGGCCCATGAATGCAGCGTTATGGGATGCAGCAGGCTAACACTGCATGTAATATCACAGCAACATTGTGCACGCCGGTGCGATAATCTGGCCCATGAATGCAGCGCTATGGGATGCAGCAGGCTAGTACTGCATGTAATATCACAGCAACATTGTGCACTCTGGTGCGATAATCTGGCCCATGAATGCAGCGTTATGGGATGCAACAGGCTAACACTGCATGTAATATCACAGCAACATTGTGCACGCCGGTGCGATAATCTGGCCCATGAATGCAGCGTTATGGGATGCAGCAGGCTAACACCGCATGTAATATCACAGGAACATTGTGCACTCCGGTGCGATAATCTGGCCCATGAATGCAGCGTTATGGGATGCAACAGGCTAACACTGCATGTAATATCACAGCAACATTGTGCACTCCGGTGCGATAATCTGGCCCATGAATGCAGCGTTATGGGATGCAACAGGCTAACACTGCATGTAATATCACAGCAACATTGTGCACGCCGGTGCGATAATCTGGCCCATGAATGCAGCGTTATGGGATGCAGCAGGCTAACGCTGCATGTAATATCACAGGAACATTGTGCACGCCGGTGCGATAATCTGGCCCATGAATGCAGCGTTATGGGATGCAGCAGGCTAACACTGCATGTAATATCACAGCAACATTGTGCACTCCGGTGCGATAATCTGGCCCATGAATGCAGCGTTATGGGATGCAGCAGGCTAACACTGCATGTAATATCACAGCAACATTGTGCACGCCGGTGCGATAATCTGGCCCATGAATGCAGCACCATGGGATGCAGCAGGCTAGTACTGCATGTAATATCACAGCAACATTGTGCACTCCGGTGCGATAATCTGGCCCATGAATGCAGCGTTATGGGATGCAACAGGCTAACACTGCATGTAATATCACAGCAACATTGTGCACGCCGGTGCGATAATCTGGCCCATGAATGCAGCGTTATGGGATGCAGCAGGCTAACACCGCATGTAATATCACAGGAACATTGTGCACTCCGGTGCGATAATCTGGCCCATGAATGCAGCGTTATGGGATGCAACAGGCTAACACTGCATGTAATATCACAGCAACATTGTGCACTCCGGTGCGATAATCTGGCCCATGAATGCAGCGTTATGGGATGCAACAGGCTAACACTGCATGTAATATCACAGCAACATTGTGCACGCCGGTGCGATAATCTGGCCCATGAATGCAGCGTTATGGGATGCAGCAGGCTAACGCTGCATGTAATATCACAGGAACATTGTGCACGCCGGTGCGATAATCTGGCCCATGAATGCAGCGTTATGGGATGCAGCAGGCTAACACTGCATGTAATATCACAGGAACATTGTGCACGCCGGTGCGATAATCTGGCCCATGAATGCAGCGTTCTGGGATGCAGCAGGCTAATACTTCATGTAATATCACAGGAACATATGTGCACGCCGGTGCGATAATCTGGCCCATGAATGCAGCGTTATGGGATGCAACAGGCTAACACTGCATGTAATATCACAGCAACATTGTGCACGCCGGTGCGATAATCTGGCCCATGAATGCAGCGTTATGGGATGCAGCAGGCTAACACCGCATGTAATATCACAGGAACATTGTGCACTCCGGTGCGATAATCTGGCCCATGAATGCAGCGTTATGGGATGCAACAGGCTAACACTGCATGTAATATCACAGCAACATTGTGCACTCCGGTGCGATAATCTGGCCCATGAATGCAGCGTTATGGGATGCAACAGGCTAACACTGCATGTAATATCACAGCAACATTGTGCACGCCGGTGCGATAATCTGGCCCATGAATGCAGCGTTATGGGATGCAGCAGGCTAACGCTGCATGTAATATCACAGGAACATTGTGCACGCCGGTGTGATAATCTGGCCCATGAATGCAGCGTTATGGGATGCAGCAGGCTAACACTGCATGTAATATCACAGGAACATTGTGCACGCCGGTGCGATAATCTGGCCCATGAATGCAGCGTTCTGGGATGCAGCAGGCTAATACGTCATGTAATATCACAGGAACATATGTGCACGCCGGTGCGATAATCTGGCCCATGAATGTAGCATTATGGGATGCAGCAGGCTAACGCTGCATGTAATATCACAGGAACATTGTGCACGCCGGTGCGATAATCTGGCCCATGAATGCAGCGACGGCTAGGAGATATCAGGACGTGAGTCGCTGCAGAGGCGGTGAGCGCATCATCCGCATCACATGTTCTCAAGGACAAGAATGAGCCTTCACCTTGACATTGCAGCCGATGTCTTGGTGATAAGGAGCAATATTACAGGACGGCTGATGGCTCATAGCTTATATGACACAGATTGATAACTGCAGCTCTGTAATCTGCGCTGATAAGATTATCACAGGAATCTCACAGCACAAATTACTGGGAAATGTTTCCTAATTGTGAAAACAATGGAACTAAAATCTGTTCCAGCAAGAGATGAGGAAACAATGGAGCGATCAGGTGATACTTCATATCAGAACCAGACAAGAACCTGCAGTGACTCAGATTAGTGGAGATGTGTCCTCAGAGCCTGCCTCCTCCTTGTCAGACAGGACAGAAGCTCAGAGAGAGTCCATTATCTTGTCTCCATGGCCGACTATTGATAATACTGTTATAGGGGATCTGTGGCTGGCACTGTTATAGAGGATCTGTGGCTGGCACTGTTATAGGGGCTCTGTGGCTGGCACTGTTATAGGGGCTCTGTGGCTGGCACTGTTATAGGGGATCTGTGGCTGGCACTGTTATAGGGGATCTGTGGCTGGCACTGTTATAGGGGCTCTGTGGCTGGCACTGTCATAGGGGCTCTGGCTGGCACTGTTATAGGGGATCTGTGGCTGGCACTGTCATAGGGGCTCTGTGGCTGGCACTGTTATAGGGGCTCTGTGGCTGGCACTGTCATAGGGGCTCTGGCTGGCACTGTTATAGGGGATCTGTGGCTGGCACTGTTATAGGGGATCTGTGGCTGGCACTGTCATAGGGGATCTGTGGCTGGCACTGTCATAGGGGATCTGTGGCTGGCACTGTCATAGGGGATCTGTGGCTGGCACTGTCATAGGGGATCTGTGGCTGGCACTGTCATAGGGGATCTGTGGCTGGCACTGTCATAGGGGCTCTGTGGCTGGCACTGTTATAGGGGATCTGTGGCTGGCACTGTCATAGGGGCTCTGTGGCTGGCACTGTCATAGGGGCTCTGTGGCTGGCACTGTCATAGGGGATCTGTGGCTGGCACTGTCATAGGGAATCTGTGGCTGGCACTGTCATAGGGGCTCTGTGGATGGCACTGTCATAGGGGATCTGTGGCTGGCACTGTCATAGGGGATCTGTGGCTGGCACTGTCATAGGGGCTCTGTGGCTGGCACTGTCATAGGGGATCTGTGGCTGGCACTGTCATGGGGGATCTGTGGCTGGCACTGTCATAGGGGATCTGTGGCTGGCACTGTC
This sequence comes from Ranitomeya variabilis, assembly GCF_051348905.1. Taxonomy (NCBI): domain Eukaryota; kingdom Metazoa; phylum Chordata; class Amphibia; order Anura; family Dendrobatidae; genus Ranitomeya; species Ranitomeya variabilis. The sequence goes on along the minus strand of NC_135232.1, from coordinate 47,855,838 downwards.
ATGGGGGATCTGTGGCTGGCACTGTCAGGGGGGATCTGTGGCTGGCATTGTCAGGGGGATCTGTGGCTGGCATTGTCATGGGGGCTCTCTGGCTGGCACTGTCAGGGCATCTGTGGCTGGCATTGTCATAGGGGCTCTGTGGCTGACACTGTCTTAGGGACTCTCTGGCTGGCACTGTCAGGGCATCTGTGGCTGGCATTGTCATAGGGGCTCTGTGGCTGACACTGTCTTAGGGACTCTGTGGCTGGTACTGTCATAGGGACTCTGTAGTTGGCACTGTCATAGGGGATCTGTGGCTGGCACTGTCATAGGGGATCTGTGGCTGGCACTGTCATAGGGGATCTGTGGCTGGCACTGTCATAGGGGATCTGTGGCTGGCACTGTCATAGGGGATCTGTGGCTGGCACTGTCATAGGGGATCTGTGGCTGGCACTGTCATAGGGGATCTGTGGCTGGCATTGTCATAGGGGCTCTGTGGCTGACACTGTCTTAGGGACTCTGTGGCTGGCACTGTCATAGGGGCTCTGTGGTTGGCACTGTCATAGGGGCTCTGGCTGGCACTGTCATAGGGGATCTGTGGCTGGCACTGTCATAGGGGATCTGTGGCTGGCACTTTCATAGGGGATCTGTGGCTGGCACTGTCATAGGGGATCTGTGGCTGGCACTGTCATAGGGGATCTGTGGCTGGCACTGTCATAGGGGATCTGTGGCTGGCACTGTCATAGGGGATCTGTGGCTGGCACTGTCATAGGGGATCTGTGGCTGGCACTGTCATAGGGGATCTGTGGCTGGCACTGTCATAGGGGATCTGTGGCTGGCACTGTCATAGGGGATCTGTGGTTGGCACTGTCATAGGGGCACTGTGGCTGGCACTGTCATAGGGGCTCTGTGGCTGGCATTGTCATGGGGCTCTGTGGCTGGCACTGTCATGGGGGATCTGTGGCTGGCACTGTCATGGGGGATCTGTGGCTGGCACTGTCATGGGGGATCTGTGGCTGGCATTGTCAGGGGGGATCTGTGGCTGGCATTGTCAGGGGGATCTGTGGCTGGCATTGTCAGGGGGATCTGTGGCTGGCATTGTCATAAGGACTCTGTGGCTGGCATTGGCATAGGGACTCTGTGGTTGGCACTGTCATAGGGGCTCTGTGGCTGGCATTGTCATGGGGGCTCGGTGGTTGGCACTGTCAGTGGGGATCTGTGGCTGGCACTGTCATAGGGGCTCTGTGACTGGCCATATTATGGTCTCTGTGCGGCTGGCCCTGATATATGAGCTTTGTGTCTGGCTATTATAGGTGCGCTGTAGCTGGCATTATAATCTCCTTGGCTGGCAATGTGTTTGTTCTCCAAGTCCGGCAGTATTTTAGGAGCACTGAATATCAGTATAGACAATGCTACGGTTTTTTTACCTGCATGCTATGGTGCTATGAGGTGTGCACTGTGTGGCAGTATTATCTAACGATCCTGACCGGGCAGTACATTATACCTTTATGTCTTGGTGGCATTATTACATGTATTTACTATCGCAGGCACTACCGTGTGGCCAGCACTGTTGTACCGCACTGTTTTGCCTCTCTCTTATATGTGGGCACTGCACTGTATGGCTGCATTATTGCCTATATGATTACATGGGACTGCTGAATCTTTGTAGAATGGCGGCTCGACGTGTCCTCAAGGCTGTGCTGGTGGATCTAAGTGGCACCCTCCATATCGAGGACACCGCTGTACCGGGGGCTCAGGAGGCTCTGAAGAGGTAAGAGGCATTGTCTAGTGGTTTCTTCGCCTGTCCACAGGTTGTCTGTGGCAGTATAACTTGGCCAGTTTACTTAATTGGAGCTGCACTGCAGTACCAGACACAACCTGTAGACAGATATGGCGCTCTTGCGGATAGAACAGCCATGTTTTTTCTTCTTTTTTTTGCCCACTTGCTGGCTGAGTCTCTGTGTTCCTTGTTCTAGACTGCGCTCGGCTCCTGTTACCATACGGTTTGTCACTAACACGACCAAAGAGTGTAAGAGGACGCTGCTGGAGCGACTGCGCAGGCTGCACTTTGATATAAGCGAGGACGAGATCTTCACATCTCTGACGGCAGCGAGGAACCTGCTGGAGCAGAAAGATGTCCGTCCCATGCTGCTAGTGGACGATAGCGCACTGCCCGATTTTGAAGGTAATGGACGTTAAATCCTGTAAACTGTTCCCAAACGTCTCCCTGGAGCATTGTGTCATGACTTGGCGCAAGCTGGAGAATCCATCAGTAAGGCCACCATGATCGTCTTACAGGGAGCTTGTATCTCTGTTATCTGTCTTTTTCTGAGCTCCTCAGCTGATTTATGACCAAGGTTAAATGTGCAGAGCAGGGAAAAGCCAAAACGGTGCAAATTTTTTACTGAAACCTAATTGTAGAAATGATGTTTTCATATTTTTTCTCCTGTGGCTGATCTCCTTGGGGCCACCCTTACTTTCTTGGTACTGGTCTGTCGTGGACTCCTTCTGCCATACGGGGGTCTCACAGGTTGCGATGTATGTTCTCCTCCTCTGCTCAGTGTGCGACGTGCTAGTGTCAACCATTGTGCATTGAGGCTAGGTTTGTGGGCTCTTGGTGGAGCTTCTTCTGATACTGCGCACGCTGATACAGTAGCCCATCTTGTGTGCCTTGGTGTTTGGATGGAAGAGACGTTCTACAATAGTTGTCCATCATCATTTTGATGATTGACCGTACCACTAGTGGGCCTGTGGTGGTGAAGGTTTATAGGAGGAAGCCGTCCTTGGTATCTACAGAGGATTCCTATTAGACCGTCTGACTGTCCTTCTCTCTCCACTGGCTTCTTCACAATATTAAGTAGATCATTAAGGCTGAAGTTCAAAATTTCATAGAGGAATTTATGAGGACTTTTCCCGGGAATTCCTCGCACACATCTGTCTTAATTCTTAGCGGCATAGTGTTATGAGTAGTATTGGTGTCATTCTTAGAAAAAAAAGCTTCTAGAAGACCTTTGTACCCGGCAAAAGATGCGTTCCTTTACTAAAAGCCACCATTCAAGTAGAAGAGAAAAAAGCACCTTGGATGGTCCAGGACGGGATGTTTGAGGGCCTACAGCCTAGGAGATCTAGAATGGAAGAAACCTTATGTCCCTCATTTTGCCAAATGTAAACACCCGTTTGTTAGGAAAGGGCCCCTAATATTGAAGATCCTGTAGCTAAAATCTCCCAAACCATGAGCTCTTCCCATTGAAAATAAGGGATCTTTAAAGGATTCTATGGATAAAAGAGATGAAATAGACCTGGAGAAAAATTGGGAGGCATCTATAGTCTTCAGTGAGTCCTTATGTTTGTCTGAACCAGTTAAATGTTCATCTTCAAAGTAAAACCTTTCAGGAAGAAATTTCGGGATCCATTTTAACTCTACATAAGGCTGTAGACAAAGCAAAGTCAGCAAAGGCACCAGAGTTCAGGTGGGGGAACATCTATATTCCTTCTCCCAAGTCCAGAAGAAAATAGCAAGTTGTCGGGCAAAAAGCACCATCAAGGATGGCTACCATCTAGATTATATGTCCCTCCAACCAAGAAAATTTATAGAGCAGACTTGAAGAGTACCAAATGTAAGACCATTATCAGATACTTATAAACTGGAAATTTAAAACATTTCCTCATTAATTTACTGATAAAAGCTCTGGCCCTTTAAGAGAAGGAGGCTGAAGCTGGAGCCATTTGTAGTCTCTCTATTTGACAGCTGTGTGAGAGTTCCTGCATTTTATCTGAGAGAAACCACTGTGTTGGGGAAAACTAGGAGAGTGCAGCATAACACAGGAGTGTCTGTTACTACAGGCTGAATATAATTAGTCGTGTATGTGGATCCCTGTATATTATAGCAGAAGAACAGGTAAATTCTACATTCTCTTAACTGTACCGTTTGGCTACTGCTGGCTTTGCACAGCTTGTAGTAAGAGACTCAGATTAACGGTTTATAAGCGACTCAGATTTATCCTTTTCAAGCAGATGTGTCCTTTTAGCAGATTTACCCTTTTGAACCAGCTATGTCCTGCTCCAGCAGTATAACCCTTTAGAAGCAGCTCTGTCCTCGTCTTACTTTTGCTGGTCTTCAAACTATACTGTGACATCTTATTACGTGTCTGATACTTAACCGTATTAATTTAGAAGTAAAGTTAACGCGCTTGGTTGAAGGGGAATGTTTCTCTGAGTCAGTGACCATTGGGACATATTTGTGAAATGATTCACCATGTTTGTGAATCAGTTTAGGGGTATGTATGAGAAAAAAAAAAAGGCAAATTGGTCTCCCATAGTATTCGATGGACCAGAAACTCAACAAAACAAGCAAATTGAAGAGCTCACCTTAAATCCTGCAGATCGAAGCAGAAGATTTAGGAGGAAGATTGATCTCTTTACCACCAGTCATTCTGTGACATGTTAGTAAAGGCAGATGGCATGGTGGGGGGCCGGAGGCTATACACTGGGGGTGAGGGGGTCAGAGGTTATTCATGGGGGGGGCGAGAGGTTGGTGGTTATACACCGGGGGTGTGATGGTGTGATATGCTATGTGGGTTTCATTTTTGTGTATATTTCTATTTTACTGATTTATCATGGTGTTACTGTATCTTGTAGGATGAGTTGTTATTTGCCATCTGATATTCTCCCCACAGTTCTGTATTGTTATCTCTCCACAGGGTCAGTGAATAATGTTGTTTGCTAATATGCTAATGACATGTTGACCTAGCTTGTTGAAACAATGAGCCCCTGAGACCTTCCCCCTCCTGGCCTGTGAATGAGGGAGGAGACTTGTAATATCAGGGAGGTGAGACACAGAGATCAGTCTGATGTGAAACCATGATGTGAAGAGCATATCAGAGAGAAAGAAGGGAATATGGACTGTTATCCTCTGTGCTGGATTGTTGGACTTTTATCCTGGTACTGAAATGCATTTGTGTTCTGGAATATTTTATCCTCAGTGTGATGGATCATATATATGGACCTTTCGTGTTTTGCCTAAATAAAGGTCTTGGAATTGTTGACTATTCTCTTGCTCTGTTGATTGTGTGATACCGGAGAAGGAACCTGTGACAGGGGGTATAACTGGATGATATACACGGGGGTGCTAGAGGCCAGAATTTTATACAGCGGGGGTGTGGCGGATGCTAAACACTGGGGGCTAGTGTTCAGACGTTATACATGGGAGAGGCCAGATGTTATACACTGGGGGTGAAGGGTTAGAGGCTATATACCGGGGGGAGGGGGGGGGGGGCTGCAAGTTATACACAGGGCGTGAGGGGTTGGAGGTACGACCCAGGGTGGGAAGTGCCGGATATTATACACAGGGGTGCAAGGGGTCGAATGTTGTGTTATATATCGGGGGGAAGGGGCCAGATATTAAACATCAGGGGGTAAGAGACCAGATACTAAACATGGGGGGGTGAGAGGCCAGATATTATACACCAGGAGCCGATGGAGATGGCCATTAAAAAATATTATTTTCGGCAGCACATCTTCCTGTTTAAACATTATGTGCTGCCGAGAACAATGATATTCTATGCCACAGCACAATTGTCACATGGAAATTCAGGTCTATTAAATGTCCGCTGATCACGTTGCGTAGTAGATCGGTGGTTTATCGGCCTCCGGTCGGCCAGCGTAAACGCACCGTTAGTCACATTCCCCCCTCTTCCACCATTATATTTTGACCTTGTTTGATGCACAGTGGAGAAAATGCAGCCAAATCGGAATCAAGAAAATATCACTGCAGATTTTCTCGCAAAAAAGAAGAGTACATGACGTTTCATGGGAAAAAAATGGGGAGCACAAAGGAAAGGGTTACAGGCAGTTCCCCGCTTCCAGCAGCCGGCGATGCACCGTACAGATATAGAGGCACAGAGGACAGGGAGTTTAATACCGCTGCGAGAATTAAAGGTTTTGCATTGATGAGAATTTCCTCCTTGGGCTTTGTATCGAAGCATGACTAAATTATAGCCGCCGCGTACAATTCAATTAGGGCAGAGTCTTCCGGCGGTGACCTCTCTCTTCTCCGCTCGCAGGAATCGCCACCGACAGTCCCAACGCGGTGCTGATAGGATTAGCTCCAGAACACTTCAACTACCAGCGCATGAATCTGGCCTTCAGGTGAGTCCTGGCCTGATTGCGTTTTATGGCTCGTGTAATTGGCTGGTTACTTCTTAACAGACGGATTAATCCTCCCCGCTCCGGAGGGACTCGTTAACGCTCCAAAATCTGCTCCGTCCGCGCGGGGACTGTAATAAGGAGCCCGCACAAAGCCGTGCGCGGCCCGTGCCCCAATTATCCGTCAGCTGTAGACGGTTTACTGTAGCCGATGTTATTAACCCGTCTGAGCCTTTTAAAAACAATTGTTTATCTGCTGGACAACCCCTTTAATGTTCTGGTGACGGGAATAGCGGCGTCCTGCGTGGCCTCCATACGTGACATCTGGCTGTTCTACTAAATGTGGAGCAAATCAGAGAGTGTGAACAGGGCCCAAGGCGATGACCGAGAGCGGGAATGTAGAGACGGACGCAGCGCCTCGTACTATTCTCAGTGCTGATTAGATGCTTCTAGCTGCTTCATGTAAGTGCTGCTCTGACGGCTGAAGCTTCTTAATTTGTTTTTAAACTATTAAACAGAATTTTTGCATCTTTTATTATTCAAAGCGAGTAAGAATTTACTATTGTGTCACACGTTATTCTTATTTTGGAAAGAAAATTCCATTTTATAGAATCTATATTTATCTGTATCTGTTCCTATCTATTTATCTATCACCTATTCATTCATCTGAATCTACTTATCTATAAGTCTTTCTATTATCTATCTATCATCCATCTATATATTCTCTATCTCATATCTATCTATTATCTATCCATCATCTATATATCTATTATCTATCTATCTATCTATCTATCTATCTAGTATCTCTCATCTATCTATTATCTATCAATCATCTATATATCTATTATCTATCTATCTATCTATCTAGTATCTCTCATCTCTTATATATCTATTATCTATCATCTATCTATTATCTATCTATTATCTGTCTATTCTCTATCTATCTATGATCTATCTATCTATTGCAGCCATCATATGTATCTATTCATCTGTGGTCTGTCTATTTAATATCTACTCATCAGCTCTATCTATATGTCTTTCTATCAATGTATCTACTTATCCATCAGTCAATCCGTCTGTCTGTTAGGGTATGTGCACACGTCAGGATTTCTTGCAGAAATTTCCTGAAGAAAACCGGAAATTTTCTGCAAGAAATCCACATTTTTTTTTTGCGTTTTTTTCCCCGTTTTTTTCGCAGGTTTTTTTTTAGCATTTTGCAAGCGTAATTAGCTTACAGAATGCTAAAGTTTTCCAAGCGATCTGTAGCATCGCTTGGAAAACTGATTGGCAGGTTGGTCACACTTGTCAAACATAGTGTTTGACAAGTGTGACCAAGTTTTTACTATAGATGCAGCCTATGCAGCATCAATAGTAAAAAGATATCATGTTAAAAATAATAAAAAAATGGTTATGCTCACCTGCAGACAGCCGATCTCCTCAGCGGCGTCCGTTCCTATAGATGGTGTGTGCAGGACCTTCGATGACATCGCGGTCACGTGACCGCGATGTCATCACTGTCATGTGACCGCGACGTCATCGCAGGTCCTTCACACACACCATCTATAGGAACGGAAGCGGCAGCATGCACCGCTGAGAGGCGGGAAGACTCCGGGGGCCATCGAAGGTGAGTATATGACTATTTTTTATTTTAATTCTTTTTTTTTTACCAATTATATGGTGCCCAGTCCATGGAGGAGAGTCTCCTCTCCTCCATCCTGGGTACCAACCGCACATGATCCGCTTACTTCCCGCATGGTGGGCATAGCCACATTAAGAAAGTAAGCAGATCAATGCATTCCTAGTTGTGCGGAACCCCCGCAATTCCGCAAATTTAATGAACATGTTGCTTTTTTTTCTGCGATTTGATTTTTTTGCTGAAAAAAATGCAATATTTGCACAAGAAATGCGGAATACACTGAAAATAATGGGAGGCATATGTAAGCGTTTTTTTTTGCGTTTTTATAGCGAAAAAATGCGAAAAAAACGCGAAAAATACTGAACGTGTGCACATGGCCTGACTATCTGTATTTTTGTAATATCTATATGTCAGATATCTATCTACATACTGTATCTATCAATGTACAGTCATAGCTGAAAGTATTGGTACCCTTGAAATTGTTCCAGAAATTGGATTATTTCTGTCAGAAAATTATTGCACTTACACCTGTTTTGTTATACATATGTTTATTTCCCTTCTGTATATTGGAACAACACAAAAAAACAGAGAAAAGAAGGCAAATTAGACATAATTTTACACAAAGTCCCAAAAATGGTCTCGACAAAATTGTTGGCACCCTCAACTTAGTATTTGGCTGCACACCCTTTGGAGTAAATAACTGCAATCAATTGCTTCCTATAACCTTCCACAAGTTTCTTACACCTCCTAACTGGACTTTTGGACCACTCTTCTTTTGCAGACTTCTTCAGATCTCTTATATGTGAAGGCGCCTTCTCCAAACAGCAGTTTTAAGATCTCTCAATAGGTGATCAATGGGATTTAGATCTGGACTCTTCAGGACTCTCTAGCGCTTTGTTTCCATCCATTTCTGGAGGCTTCTTGAACTATGTTGGGGTCTTTGTCCTAAGACGCCAAAGCAGCTTTCTGACACCTGACATTACAATGTGACCCAAAATCCTTTGGTAATTTTCCAATGTAGGTTTCATTCCGTTTTCAGTAAACAGTAGAATGATGTGCTTTACCAAAAAGCTCCATCTTGGTCTCATCTGTCCACTAAACACTATCCCAGAAGGATTTTGGCTTACTCATGTACAAAGTCACAAACTGCAGTCTGGCTTTTTTTATGTCTCTCTGTCAGTAGTGGGGTCCTCCTGGGTCTCCCACCATAGCGTTTCATTCATTCAAATGTCGATGGGTAGTTTGCGCTGACACCAATGCATCCTGAGCCTGCAGGACAGCTTGATTGTCTATAAAATGATGGTAGTCTCACATTCAAAGCAGTAGTGGATGGTGAGATATGAAGCCTGAAAGTCAGAAGTTCAAAACATTGTTACCCTTTTGCTCGTCAGTGTATCAACAATCTCGAGATTACAAGTCCATCCCCAGAGATCCTGATGTTCCTTTGTTCACGGTTCGCAATGTACTCAAAAAAGTTTACAAACCATGGCACTGTAACTAATCTCCCTGGACGGCAGAGAAAAATTGATGAAAGGTTGCAACGCAGAATAGTCAGGATGGTGGGTAAGCAGCCCCAATCAAGTTCCAAAGAATTTGAAGCTGTGCTGCAGGCTCAGGGGGCATCGGTGTCACCGCAAACTATCCGTCGACAATTTGGCTTCTCAAGTCCTCAGACAGTTCTCTTCTCCTCTTTCTGTTCTCCATGCTTAGTATGGCACACACAGACACACAATGCAAAGACTGAGTCAACTTCTCCCCTTTTTATCTGGTTTCAGGTGATTTTCATATTGTCCCCACCTGTTACTGGCCACAAGTTGTTTATCCACTATTTTGCCCGTCCCATATCTCATATCTATCTATCATCTATTTATTATCTATTAATCTATTATCTATCTATTATCTCTCATCTATTGTCTATTATCTATCATCTATGTCTATCTATCATCTATCTATCTATTATCTATCATCTATCCAATATCTATCTATCTATCTATCTATCTATCTATCTATCTATCTATCTATCTATCTATCTATCTATCTATTAATGTAGTGATATATTTCTCCATCCCCTTATATAAGAAACAAGTAGTCACCACACAGGTGCACATGGTGGAGAGCAGTAGAGGAGACTCCGGGGTACAGACCATCAATATGAAGTGTAATATACTCAAGTAAGAAAGAACAACAATAGAAAAGGTGACGCCATACAATATAACGTGCGCAGGGGGTTCAATGGATGACCGGTGGCATAACATGTAAAGCATGGTGCTAGGAGGACTGCACCAGCCTTATAGTCTCTCCTGAAGAATCTTGCAAGAGGAAACACATCGAGAGCCATCTATCTTATTATGGACACAGTTTCCTAATGGCCCCCTTACATGTATCCAGCAGACAAGGAGACGCTATATTTTTTAGTCTGTGCATTCTTCTGCGTGATCGTTACCACGTACAATTAATATGCTGTCTCCTGATTATCACACATCTTGCTATATTTCTCGGTATCTCGATAGTTTGTTTTCTGACCCAATTCTGATATTCTCCTGTGACTACTCGCTGCTGTACCAGGACCAGGTTTCCATAGGGGGCACCGGGCACATACAGTTAAGTCCATATATATTTGGTCAGAGACAACATTTTTCTAATTTTGGTTATAGACATTACCACAATGAATTTTAAACAAAACAATTCAGATGCAGTTGAAGTTCAGACTTTCAGCTTTCATTTGAGGGTATCCGCATTAAAATTGGATGAAGGGTTTAGGAGTTTCAGGTCCTTATGTGCCACCATGTTTTTAAAGGAACCAAAAGTAATTGGACAATTGACTCCAAGGTTATTTCATGGACAGGTGTGGGCAATCCCTTCGTTATGTCATGCTCAATTAAGCAGATAAAAGGCCTGGAGTTGATTTGAGGTGGGGTGCTTGCATTTGGAAGGTTTTGCTGTGAAGTAAACATGCGGTAAAGGAGCTCTCCATGTAGGTGAAGCAAGCCATCCTTAAGCTGCGAAAACAGAAAAAACCCATCCGAGAAATTGCTACAATATTAGGAGTGGCAAAATCTACAGTTAGGTACATCCTGAGAAAGAAAGAAAGCACTGGTGAACTCATCAATGCAAAAAGACCTGGGCGCCCACGGATGACAACAGTGGTGGATGATCGCAGAATAATCTCCATGGTGAAGAGAAACCCCTTCACAACAGCCAACCAAGTGAACAACACTCTCCAGGAGGTAGGCGTATCAATATCCAAATCTACCATAAAGAGAAGACTGCATGAAAGTAAATACAGAGGGTTCACTGCACGGTGCAAGCCACTCATAAGCATCAAGAAGAAAAAGGCTAGACTGGACTTTGCTAAAAATCATCTAAAAAAGCCAGCACAGTTCTGGAAGAACATTCTTTGGACAGATGAAACCAAGATCAACCTCTACCAGAATGATGGAAAGAGAAAAGTATGGCGAAGGCGTGGTACAGCTCATGATCCAAAGCATACCACATCATCTGTAAAACACGGTGGAGGCAGTGTGATGGCTTGGGCATGCATGGCTGCCAGTGGCACTGGGTCACTGGTGTTTATTGATGATGTGACACAGGACAGAAGCAGCAGAATGAATTCTGAGGTATTCAGAGCCATACTGTGTGCTCAGATCCAGCCAAATGCCGCCAAACTGATTGGTCGTCGTTTCATACTACAGATGGACAATGACCCAAAACATGAAGCCAAAGCAACCCAGGAGTTTATTAAAGCAAAGAAGTGGAATATTCTTGAATGGCCAAGTCAGTCACCTGATCTCAACCCAATTGAGCATGCATTTCACTTGTTAAAGACTAAACTTCAGACAGAAAGGCCCACAAACAAACAGCAACTGAAAACCACCGCAGTGAAGGCCTGGCAGAGCATCAAAAAGGAGGAAACACAGCGTCTGGTGATGTCCATGAGTTCAAGACTTCAGGCAGTCATTGCCAACAAAGGGTTTTCAACCAAGTACTAGAAATGAACATTTTATTTACAATTATTGAATCTGTCCAATTACTTTTGGTCCCTTTAAAAACAGGGTGGCACATGTTAAGGAGCTGAAACTCCTAAACCCTTCATCCAATTTTAATGTGGATACCCTCAAATGAAAGCTGAAAGTCTGAACTTCAACTGCATCTGAATTGTTTTGTTTAAAATTCATTGTGGTAATGTCTATAACCAAAATTAGAAAAATGATGTCTCTGTCCAAATATATATGGACCTAACTGTATTATGTTGTTCCAGGTATATATATACATATATTTTTGACCCATTTGCAGTAATAGGTCCCTGGGATTTTATATGTGTTTATGTTTTTTATTAGTACAGAATAAAATTAAAATTAATTTTTAACATTACCACTATCTGCTCCGCAGTATCTGATACCAGTGGTTCTCTACATATACCCACTTCTTTGCTTTATTCTCCTTTACTTTATTGCTATTTTATTTTCATTGCTTTATACAGGTTTTTTTTTCATTTTATTTCCAAGTTTTATTGTATTTTTTTTGTTGTACAAAATTGTAACAAAAATGGAAAAGTAAAATTGACCTCCGTCATCATTGCCAAAATTTTATTTTTTATTCATTTTAAATGTTTATTTATTTTATGCTACATTTTTACAGGTTTTTTTATACTATTTTTTTTTAATACATTTTTTTGTTCAAAATTCTGACCTAAAAATGAAAAAATTGAAAGTGTTGTGTGTCATCACCACTAATACTTCCAGACTGGCTGCCCTCCCGGGTGCACTGTAGCGTGAGGGAGGTCATGATGTGCAGGGACATCAGGCCCATGCTTTATCTAATCTCCCTCTTCTCTTATCTTATCACCCCAGAGATATAAAGCCATGTTCTCTGGTGAATTGCCGCCTTCTATAACTTATATGCTGCATCATTCACAGTTTGCCTTTTCATTAGAAGCATGCTAAGGGCAGAATGAACCCCGCTCTTGCCCAGGTCAATGGTCTTACTGCCATTTGCCCATGTAATAACCCATGCGCCACTTCCCTTGTATTCTACGTGTCCTGTCTATGCTCCACTGGTTCCACACAAGACGTGGGACCTCCATTCTACTGATCTGCCATCACACATTGATACGTGTTATGAAAATCTGTCAGCAGGTTGTTTTTTCTAGTTAATCTGAGAGCGTAGGGGCAGAGACCCCAATTCCAGCGATGTGTCACTTATCAGGCTGTGTGCTGTAGTTTCCATACAATCAGTGTTTCATCAGCAGGAGATTATCACTGCAGGACTAGATCTCACGTGCAGACCTGTCCAGCTAATCTGTGTAACCCCGCCCCCAGCACTGATTGGCAGCTTGCTGATAGTGTACACCGGAAGCTGCGAATTAGTGGTGTGGGCGGGGTCATACACAGCTGAGCAGTTAGGTCAATGGCTCGTGCTGTCTACTCGGGTAAAGCCACTATGAGTAGGAAGCCATTATTAGTTGCCCTTTCCATGTATCCTATATGTGGCACTACTACTCCCATCCTCTCCCAGCGGTGAATTGCTGCAGGTCACTGAGCGAGGGGGCGCTCATCACTGATGTATCCTGAGATCTGAGTTAGGGTCATAAATGTGGTTGTTGTAATGAAGGGCTCTGCTATCCTATCAGGCTTCTGCTTCAATCTGGGATTAATCCTATACGCTAGAACCTAGACAGGTCCATGCTGCACGCTCAGCTGAATGGAGCGTGCATACGTACAGGGTTATTAGGAAAGATCAGCCTTCTGCTCGATGAGCGTTCAGCCAATTACTTTTTAAGAAGCATTTTCAATCTTATTGTAGGGGAACCTTTCTAACAAAAAGGTTATGTCCAAATTGCCGCCGTTCTCCTGAATCCGGCGATGTTTTTCTTTTATCCCTGCGCCTCTCCGTTCCTGAGATATGGCCCCTTCTACCCTGTGTATACATTTAGTCTTTTTAACCGACTGGTTGAGATCTACAGAAAGCGGCTGAGATCCACGCCCACTTGGCTAAAAATACATTCAGCGAAGAAAGGGCCACATCTCAGGAACGGAGAGGCGCAGGAACAAAAGAGAAACATCATCGGATTCAGGAGAACGGCGGCGTTTACACCAGATAAAAAAAAATAATCATATTTATGGCAAGTGACAGGGCGTCTTTAAAGGGAGTGTCCTGCATTATTTTTCGAAGGGTTTCCTAATATTAAAATGGTTCATACATCTTCAAAAGCAGTTTGCTCATTCATCAGAAAGCGATCTGTGGAAGGTGGACATGCCGTATCCTCCAGAGCATCAGCTGTTTGTAGCTGCTCTGATACATGAGGGTCAGGATAAGGACCCCTTTTAGCTGCACAAATAGGGGGGTATAGCTGTAAAAAATCATGTCAGTAGAGCCCCCCCCCCCGATAAGTCAGGTACTCGGCAATGTCCCCTTACACTTCTCCATCCTCCTTTCTCCAGACTGGCGCTGGACGGCGCCCCCATCATAGCCATACACAAGGCCAGGTATTACAAGAAGAAGGACGGCTTAGCGCTGGGGCCTGGCCCATTTGTAACAGCTTTGGAATATGCAACGGACACTAAGGCCATCGTGGTGGGAAAACCAGAGAAGACTTTCTTCCTTGAAGCCTTGAGGAGCACAGACTGCTGCCCGGAGGAGGCGGTAATGATAGGGGACGTAAGTGCATTTATCTAGATTTCTATGTATCCCATATCTCATCCATATTTGTCCATCCATCACACCTCGTCTGTAGGCGGTGCGGCAGGCGGTGAGCGCAGGCGGCTCTGCTACATTTCTCTACAGTTATATTGATAACATTTGAAATGTAGCGCTGCCCTCTTGTGGACTGTCCTGGTAATAACGGCTCATTACCATCTTGAGCTGAATGTGCAGGTATTTGATGGAGTCAAGGTTAAGGCTGTGTTCACACATAGTGTACATGCTGCTTTTTCCTTTTTTTACTTTTATCCACATTCCCTGCAGATGTCTGCACCAAAGATCTCTGATTATTGAGTCTATTTGATGCATTATTTTTTCTTTGTACTGAAATGCATTGAATATGAAATTAACATCAGAAAAGCATTTCTTTTGCATATTTTTTTTTCATGAAATCACATCTACTTGGAACATTAATCCAAATATGTAGCAGGTTTAATATTATTAATAATAATATTAGCAAATACCTCCAATTAGAAATGTGGTATAGTTCTTCTGATTTTCTCTGTTGCTTACCTCATGTGCATTGTAGTAGCTTAGATATCCATGGTTGTTACTAACACGATCAACTGATTGTCATTATGTGAGTGGTCGTAACTGTTGATGCTTTCCCTGCATATGGGGTAAGTGACAGAGAATCAGAAGAACTATACAATTTACCAATATTATTATTACACCTGCTACATATTGGAATAGGATCTTTGAGATGGGAATAACCCTTTAAAGACCAGTCTGATCATGATTCTTTCATGCTGGGAGGATGATTGGGGTCTTTAGGGCCGACCATGTTTCTCGGCCTCTGGTGGGACGGGACTTACTATGATCCTAGATAAATATCACAGATGTTAAATGCAGGTTTATGTATTTGGATTTTTTTTTCTTTTCCATACAGGACTGCAGGGATGATATTGGGGGTGCACAGGACACTGGCATGCTGGGGATACTAGTGAAGACTGGTACGTATCTGTTATCGTATCTGCCCCTCGTTCCATCAGAGGCTTTGGATCCTCCCTCTTGCTTTACACTGCAGCTCTGCTTGTTTAGTCTCAGGAGTCAAATCTGCCTTATAGAAAGGACGGAATATAATCTACACCTATTGGGGGCTTTTTGTTTACGTGTCTGGGTTACTTAGCTCATTGGCAGCCACCCACCGAGCTCCGGCCTCTTGTGACATCCAGCAGCAATGCTGGGAGTTGTAGTTTGACATTTCCTGTCTCTTATACTTCACAGGGAAGTACAGGATAGGCGATGAGTCCAAAATCACCCCAGCGCCTCACCTGACCTGTGCCGACTTCCCTCAGGCGGTGGATCACATATTGAAGAATCTGCTGTGATGAGAGATTACCATTCAGGAGAGGAACATGGCGGACCATCACGATCACGATTTGTTTTCGCTACGTTGATTCAATGCAAAAAGGAACAAGCCGTTTTAGGAACTCGCTCTAAGCCGCCCCCGAAAATAATCGATCTGATGGAGGACATAGCCTTCTCCACCTTAGGGCGTTAGTTCATCAAAAAATATCTGTAGGATTCATTAGTGAAGTCTTTCCCTTCATAGTTCTGTTGTTTGTGCTGCAGAACGCTCCGCTCTCTACCAGGGCCGTTGTCATCATCGCCTGCCATGTTACCCGTACAGCGGAGGAGCAGCCCGGTCGCCATCTCTACAGGGCGGTCACACATATCATCCATATGACAGAGGAAGATGCTGATGCTGCTGTAATCACAGGATTTCATTAGCTAACCGATGAAGATACGGGGGCTCTGGCCGCTGCACATGGTGCCGCCGAAGATCACTAGGTGCCGCTGCTATTTTGCAGAGCAGTACAATTAAATGTCGCACCCAACTGGGATTTTTGCGTCTTGCTCATCACCATAGCTTTGCAACGTGACCCCATTTCCTTGTATTGCGCTGCCGTGATAGCAGCAACACCTAGCAATCTTTGGGGCACGCGACGTGTAGCTGCAGCCTAAAGGGGGCGCTCTAATCTAGATAATCCCCTCATCATACCATTCCCTTGATCATAAAGCGTCCCCCCCCCCCGCTTACAAGCAGGTGACTAACACTGTATGTGACCATGAGTTTTCTGGGAGACTGCAGTCCATCAATCCCACAGCGCAGAGGGAGCATGCCCACAGCAGGGCGACTGATGTCCCCACCTGTGCAGGAGAAGAAGCCATCACTCTTCTCGCTGTGGGCACGCTCCCCCTGCACAGTGGAATTGATTGACAGCGTCTTGCACTAATCCGGTGACCGTGGACGGGGAGATCAGAGACGATTAGACTTTAGGGGGAACAAACCTCGACAAAATCAGTGTGAAGGAAAGGAGTGGGACCTGGGTGCTCCCATCAGGAATTACGTGCCTGTTCCACCACATTGCCTGCCTCTACCACGAAACCCTGGCATCTGCACAGTTGGAACAAATCTGGTGACAGATCAATTACTGCTTGTAAATCCATCCCCGATGCATCAGTCAAATAATAACACTTTATTTCATCTTTTTTTTTTTCTTTAAATAGTTTTTACAGTGCAAAATGTGAAATAAACGGAATAAGACGACGCCTCGTGTCTGGTGTCCATGGGTCCAGGGCGGAGGGCAGTCTGTTCCCTGCAGGGTGCAGCGGTGATGGTGGTGGTAGCCGCCGGTGTCTCTTTCTCGCCCTCACACAGACTCAAACTCCCTTTGCCAGGCATTATATTTTTCGGCCAGACTTTTGGCTGATGGCTTTGTATGTGCTAAAACTTCAAGAAAATCGGATGTGGTCACGGTGTCCAGGTGAATAAAAGGCAGGTCCTGGCTCCCTGGGGGAAGTAAAGTCAGGCTTAGTGTCTGTCCGGGGAATGCTCAGCACCATTACACTTCTGTGCTCCTTTAGTTTTGCCCTCCCACTAAGGCAATAAAAACTTTATATCGCACCAGAACGCTTCACTGCGTGGAAAACTTTATTTTTAAGGATGGAAGAAAAGCTCATCTTGCCACAATGGGCTGAAACGTTGCCATGTATTGTTGAGGTGTATTTTTAAGGATGGAAAATAAAGCTATGAAGGGAAATATTCTGCTGCCTCAAATTTTTTAAGATATAATCAGTGACTGCCGACAGATGCAGTGCCTGCCGGTGACCGCCGACTGATCCGGTGACCGCCGACTGAAACAGTGCCTTCCGGTGACAGACGACGATTTCAGTGGCAACTGCAGACCACTGACTGATACAGTGACTGTCGACTGATACCGTGTGCCGGTGATCACTGACTGGTAGAGCGTCTGCTAACTGATACCGTGTGCCGGTGATCACTCACTGGTAGAGTCTCTGCTAATGATACTGTGTGCCGGTGATCACTGCCCGGTAGAGTGTCTGCCAACTGATACCGTGTGCCGGTGATCACTGACTACATGGTAGAGTGTCTGCTAACGGATACCGTGTGCCGGTGATCACTGACTGGTAGACTGTCTGCTAACTGATACCGTGTGTCGGTGATCACTGACTGATACAGTGACTGTCGACTGATACCGTGTGCCGGTGATCACTGACTGGTAGAGTGTCTGCCAACTGATACCATGTGCCGGTGATCACTGACTGGTAGAGTGTCTGCCAACTGATACCGTGTGCCGGTGATCACTGACTGGTAGAGTCTCTGCTGACTGATACTGTGTGCCGGTGATCACTGACTGGTAGAGTCTCTGCCGACTGATAATGTGCGCCGGTGAGCACTGACTGGTAGAGTGTCTGCTAACTGATACCGTGTGCCGGTGATCACTGACTGGTAGAGTCTCTGCTGACTGATACCGTATGCCGGTGATCACTGACTGGTAGAGTCTCTGTCGACTGATAATGTGCGCCGGTGAGCACTGACTGGTAGAGTGTCTGCTAACTGATACCGTGTGCCGGTGAGCACTGACTGGTAGAGTGTCTGCTAACTGATACCGTGTGCCGGTGATCACTGACTGGTAGACTGTCTGCTAACTGATACTGTGTGCCGGTGAGCACTGACTGGTAGAGTGTCTGCCAACTGATGTGTGCCGGTGAGCACTGACTGGTAGAGTGTCTGCCAACTGATAATGTGTGCCGGTGAGCACTGACTGGTAGAGTCTTTGCTAACATACAGTGTGCCGGTGATCACTGACTGGTAGAGTGTCTGCTAACTGATACCGTGTGTCGGTGATCACTGACTGATACAGTGACTGTCGACTGATACCGTGTGCCGGTGATCACTGACTGGTAGAGTGTCTGCCAACTGATACCGTGTGCCGGTGATCACTGACTGGTAGAGTCTCTGCTGACTGATACTGTGTGCCGGTGATCACTGACTGGTAGAGTCTCTGCCGACTGATAATGTGCGCCGGTGAGCACTGACTGGTAGAGTGTCTGCTAACTGATACCGTGTGCCGGTAATCACTGACTGGTAGAGTCTCTGCTGACTGATACCGTGTGCCGGTGATCACTGACTGGTAGAGTGTCTGCTAACTGATACTGTGTGCCGGTGAGCACTGACTGGTAGAGTGTCTGCTAACTGATACCGTGTGCCGGTGATCACTGACTGGTAGAGTCTCTGCTGACTGATACCGTGTGCCGGTGATCACTGACTGGTAGGGTGTCAGCTAACTGATACTGTGTGCCGGTGAGCACTGACTGGTAGAGTGTCTGCCAACTGATGTGTGCCGGTGAGCACTGACTGGTAGAGTGTCTGCCAACTGATAATGTGTGCCGGTGAGCACTGACTGGTAGAGTGTCTGCTAACTGATACCGTGTGCCGGTGATCACTGCCTGGTAGAGTGTCTGCTAACTGATACCGTGTGTCGGTGATCACTGACTGATACAGTGACTGTCGACTGATACCGTGTGCCGGTGATCACTGACTGGTAGAGTGTCTGCCAACTGATACCATGTGCCGGTGATCACTGACTGGTAGAGTGTCTGCCAACTGATACCGTGTGCCGGTGATCACTGACTGGTAGAGTCTCTGCTGACTGATACTGTGTGCCGGTGATCACTGACTGGTAGACTCTCTGCCGACTGATAATGTGCGCCGGTGAGCACTGACTGGTAGAGTGTCTGCTAACTGATACCGTGTGCCGGTGATCACTGACTGGTAGAGTCTCTGCTGACTGATACCGTATGCCGGTGATCACTGACTGGTAGAGTCTCTGCCGACTGATAATGTGCGCCGGTGAGCACTGACTGGTAGAGTGTCTGCTAACTGATACCGTGTGCCGGTGATCACTGACTGGTAGAGTGTCTGCTAACTGATACTGTGTGCCGGTGAGCACTGACTGGTAGGGTGTCTGCTAACTGATACTGTGTGCCGGTGAGCACTGACTGGTAGAGTGTCTGCCAACTGATGTGTGCCGGTGAGCACTGACTGGTAGAGTGTCTGCTAACTGATACCGTGTGCCGGTGATCACTGACTGGTAGAGTGTCTGCTGACTGATACCGTGTGCCGGTGATCACTGCTTGGTAGAGTGTCTGCTGACTGATACCGTGTGCTGGTGATCACTGACTGGTAGACTGCTAACTGATAATGTGTGCCGGTGTGCACTGACTAGTAGAGTGTCTGCTAACTGATAATGTTAATGTCTGCCGGTGATCACTGACTGGTAGAGTCTCTGCTGACTGATACAATGCCTGCCGGTGACCACCCACCCCATCACCATGGGGAGAAATGTCTGAAGCCTGAATATAAGGCTACGATCACACGGTCAGTATTTGGTCAGTATTTCACATCAGTATTTGTAGTCAAAATCAATATGTCACCACTTCTGTATTTTTCACCCTCTCCTGATTTTGGCTTATAAACACTGATGTAAAATACTGACCAAATCCTGAGTGTGTGAACGTGGCCTGATAGCAGGGATCTCTGTACCCCGCACACTACAGGTGGATCAGGTTTTGCTGCTGTTCATGTTGCAGTTTTTGGTGCAATTGTGGCAAAACCAGTGTGATTACTGCTCTACTTTTTTACAAAAAAAAAAACTGCTCCCAGCCCCAAATGATTACCTGGTTGGTGATTTTCCAGTGCATGGAACACTTTCCTCACCGGCCGCATGGCGGCTTCTTTACACACCAGCTTAATGTCCGATCCGGAGTAACCTTCAGTCTCCTGCACACAGAACGGATGAGCAAAATACGGAACAACTTACTGCACGAATGTCCGCTATCAGTCATGGCGTACGACACACACATTTTTCTGTAACTGTAAATTGTCAATTTTGAGGCTGTGTTTTCACATATTTAATAGGGGTGTAAATTTTTCTGCTGACGCGCTGTTGTCTATGGAACTGCCAGAGATCACCGCCTCTCCATTGTCTATGGGACTGGCGGAGATCACCGCCACTCCATTGACGGTGGGACTGCCGGAGACCACCGCCACTCCATTGTCTATGGGACTGCCGGAGATCACCGCCACTCCAATGTCTATGGGACTGCCGGAGATCACCGCCACTCCATTGTCTATGGGACTGCCGGAGATCACCGCCACTTCATTGACGGTGGGACTGCTAGACATCAGGGGATAACATACAGATTCCATCCAAGTAGGGACCAGCAGAATTTTTATGTTTTGGGTGTGAATGTGAAAGAATATGCAAATATAGCTTAAAATTAGTACAAGATAAATAAATAATTAAAAAAAAACGTTTATATAAAAGGAGTCGAACCTATTCTGCATTTACCTCTCCCAGCATGCTGTATTGCAGCTCAGTTCTCAGTTCCACCCCTCCACTATTGTTCACTGGTGGCAGCCATTGCTGGATCATAGACTCTCGAGCTTCTTTACAGGGCAAATCCACCAAAATCCTCTTCTCCAGCCTCCTTAACATGGCGTAATCCAGCTCCCTAACATAAAGACATTGTTAATACCGGCATGGATGTGGACATTGTGCCGAGCGGCCACGTACACTAAGCAGTGAGCTCAGCCGCAGAGTCCTCCCTCCTCCTCATCTATATGGCGGTATTATGGCTGTTCTATTACTTGGGCACTGGTAATGTATGGCGGTGTATATTGGGGCAGTCTGCTCCTTTTGGTGCCAATAGGGCATCTATAATACAATGTTATTGAAGAATGGGACAGAAGTCCAGGTAAGGTGAAATTGTGAAAAGAGAAAAAAACGCAATTCCAACATTTTTTTTTAAATTTATTTATTTATTTTTTTGGGGGTGGGGGTGGGGTTGTTTTAAGGTGTTTATTGTTTAGTGAAAATAGCATGGTGATATGATTCTTCAGATCAGTAAGACTAGGGCGACGCCAATAATATACATCGTGATTCAAAAGGATTCAGAAATTTGTAAAAAAAACTGGATTTGTGTTGCCATTTTCTGAGATCTGCATCCGTATTATTGGTACCGATGATTGGTTACGTACAACATTTTAATTGCCATTTACTGCATTTTGGAGAAGTGAGAAAACAGGAAAAAATGGCATTTATTACGTTTAAGAAATTTGACATTTTTATAGATTATTATTATTATTATTATTTATTTAATTATATAGCACCATTCCATGGTGTTGTACATAAGACGGGGTTACATCAAAATACAAATATCCCTTACAGTAAACAAACTAACAATAACAGACTGGTACAGAGGGGCGAGGACCCTGCCCTTGCGGACTTACATTGTACAGGATGGTGGGGAAGGAGACAGTAGGTCGGGGGTTGCAGTAGCTCCGATGGTGTTGAGGTGGCCGTGTGGTCATTACAGGTTGTAAGCTTCTTTGAAGAGATGGGTTTTCAGGTTTCTTTTAAAGGATCCAAAAGAAGTGAATTGGGGCACAGAATTCCAGAGGATGGGGGATATTCGGGAGAAGTCTTGGAGGCGATTGGGTGAGGAGCGAATAAGTGTGGAGGAGGGGAGGAGGACTTGGGAGGACCGGAGATTACGTGAGGGAAGATATTGAGAGATTAGTGTGGAAATATACAGAGGAGAAAGGTTATGGATGGCTTTGTAGGTCAGTGTTAGT